>NW_027616515.1:0-65000 GCF_964187855.1 Myxine glutinosa | reverse complement strand
TCCACCCATTCTTGGAGAGGCTTCATGTAAACAAATATCCACCATTTTATTAACTCAAATAGCTTTGAGGCCTGTTTAGTTAGGCCCGTGCTGTCTTTCTCTCTCACACAGGTTTATTTCAACTCAAATTCGATATATCATTTCATTTTTAACAGTCGCTAACATAGTTTTAGACTCGGCTGAAAAAAAAACGGGAAGAAAATCAGATGAAAGTTTCCGTTTATAGAACGAAATGAATTCTCAAAGGCCTGTAAAATAAAGCCCATTCATTGAGTCACCCTCACGATTTTATCTCAAATTCACCATCTGATTTAATTTTTATCGATGGTTTTAGACTCGGTGTCAGAAATAATTGAGAACATTCACGCACACACGGGAAAATGCAGGCATATATTTATAAAAATCGCGCCATGATGATACACGAAAATACACCGCCTAAAATAACAGTCGGGGAAAATGTCGACATCTATTAAAAATTCGCTTTTTCTTTTCCGTTAAGATATATTACTTTTCCGTTTGATGACAGTCGTCACAAAAACGTCAACAATGATGCCGACATATATTTCTTCGTTCTATTTCATTCAACATTATTATCCGGAAGTAAAGGTTCACGTGTTCATTTCACGTGTGGAAAAAACAAACTCCATTTCACGTGTGCATGGACGTGTAATTCACATTTGTAAAATATATAAATTAACAGACGGGAAATTGCTGAGAGATATTTCTTCGTTTTTATTTTATTAGTTACGAGCAGAAGTACCTGGCGTTGCCAGGTGGGGGAAGGAGGAGGGAGGAGGGAGGAAGGACGGAGGAAGAAGGAGGGAGGAAGAAGGAGGGAGGAAGAAGGAGGGAGGAGGAAGGAGGGAGGAGGAAGAAGGGAGGAGGGAGGAGGGAGGAGGGAGGAGGGAGGGAGGGAGGGAGGAGGGAGGGAGGGAGGGAGGAGGGAGGAGGGAGGGAGGGAGGGAGGAGGGAGGGAGGTAGGGAGGAGGGAGGGAGGAGGGAGGAAGAAGGAAGAAGGAAGAAGGAGAGAGGAGGGAGGAGGGAGGAGGGAGGAGGGAGGAGGGAGGAGGGGAGGATTGAAGGGCACGTACACTTTAAACATGTATATACATGTGCCGTGGGACATGTGTACGTGTACTTGTGTGTGTGTGTGTGTATACATGTGTGTGTGTGTGTGTGTGTGTGTGTGTGTGTGTGTGTGTGTGTGTGTGTGTGTGTATGTATGTATGTATGTGTGTGTATATATATATGTGTGTGTGTGTGTCTGTGTGTATGTGTGTGTATGTATGTGTGTGTATGTATGTGTGTGTATATATGTGTGTATATATGTGTGTGGGTGTATGTGTGTGGGTGTACGTGTGTGTATACATGTGTTTGTGTGTGTATATGTGTGTATGTGTTGTGTGTGTGGGTGTGCACGCACATGCATTCACATGTTATCAGAAGTAAATACATTGTGTAGATTACATCATTTGTGCATCTGATAAATTGCCAATAACCATTTTGTGAAACTGAATGTGCAGGTGCAGCATCTAACTCAATATGTCGAAATGTCTCACACGTCCATGCCCGTGGGATTCCCACGGGTGACCCCACTAGTATCTATATTATAATAGCCGTAGATGATTCTGTCTGTCTGTCTGTCTGTCTATCTGTTGGGTGTCTGTCCGGGGTGTGGCTTACTCGGTTTGCAGAGTAGCTCCACCCATAGCTCCACCCATTCTGGGAGTGGCTATAAACAAATATCCACCATTTTATTAACTCGCATAGCTTTGAGTCCTGTTTTGTAGGCCCGTGGTGTCTTGCTCTCCCCCAGTTTTATTTCAAATCAAATTCGATAAATCATTTCATTTTTCACAGTCGCTAACATAGTTTTAGACTCGGTTGAAAAAAAACGGGAAGAAAATCCGATGAAAGTTGCCGTTTATAGAACGAAATGAATTCTCAAAGGCCTGTAACTTCAAGGCCATTGAGTCTCTCTCACGCCTTTATCTCCAATCTAACTCACCATATGATTTCATTTTTATCGATGGTTTTACTTTTAGACTCGGTGTCAGCAATAATTGAGAACAATCCACACACGCGGGAAAATGCAGAGATATATTTTTTAAAATCGCGTCATGGTGTATCATACACCGCCCAACATGACACCACCGGCAATGTGTCGATATATATTAAAAATTCGCTTTTGCTTTTCCGTTATGATATATTACTATTTCGTTTGATGATAGTCGTCACAAAAACGTCAACAATGATGCCGACATATATTTCTTCGTTTTTATTTCATTCAACATATTAGCCGGAAGTAAAATATGTTTCAGGAAATTACCGAGAGCATGATCATGACCGAGAGCACATAACCGAGTAAAATATGTAAAATATGTTTCAGGAAATTACCGAGAGCATGATCATGACCGAGAGCACATAACCGAGTTATGTGCGCATACACTTTAAATAGGTTTATTTGAAATCTTTAATTTTCCACAAACATTCCACACACGCGGGAAAATGCAGAGATATATTTTTTAAAATCGCGTCATGGTGTATCATACACCGCCCAACATGACACCGACGGCAATGTGTCGATATCTATTTTAAATTCGATATATCATTTCATTTTTCACAGTCGCTAACATAGTTTTAGACTCGGTTGAAAAAAAACGAGAAGAAAATCCGATGAAAGTTGCCGTTTATAGAACGAAATGAATTCTCAAATGCCTGTAACTTCAAGGCCATTGAGTCTCTCTCACGCCTTTATCTCCAATCTAACTCACCATATGATTTCATTTTTATCGATGGTTTTAGAGTCGGTGTCAGCAATAATTGAGAACATTCCACACACGCGGGAAAATGCAGAGATATATTTTTAAAAATCGCGTCATGGTGTATCATACACCGCCCAACATGACACCGACGGCAACGTGTCGATATATATTAAAAATTCGCTTTTGCTTTTCCGTTAAGATATATTACTTTTTCGTTTGATGACAGTCGTCACAAAAACGTCAACAATGATGCCGACATATATTTCTTCGTTTTTATTTAATTCAACATTATTAGCCGGAAGTAAAATATGTTTCAGGAAATTACCGAGAGATATTTCTTCGTTTTTTAAAATTAGTTATGTGCGAATACACTTTAAATAGGTTTATTTGAAATCTTTAATTTTCCACAATATAATTTACTTGCCATTTATCATTTGATGATTACGAGACAAATTCCTCTTGAGGATCGTGACAATTCATGCGCTGCGTGGAAACTTCTATTTCCAAAATGAATGAGACGATCGATGAAGAACGCAGACTTGAACAGGATGCAGCAAGAAAACGAATGAGACGGGCGAACGAGTCCATCGACGAACGTCAATGCAAACTTGCGGGGTCACCCGTGGGAATCCCACGGGCATGGATGTGTGTGACATTTCGACATATTGAGTTAGATGCTGCACATTCATTTTTACAAAATGGTTACTGGCAAGTCATCAGATCCAGAAATGGTGTAAAAACCACCGTTTAGAGGCCATTTTTCCCCGCAAAGCGGGGGTTGGCCTTTTCGGGGACCGTGGTAGTTGTTGTTTTTTTGTCCCCTTTTTGAAGCAATGTTTTACGGCCGGATGCCCTTCCTGACGCCAACCCTTTTTGCCGCCTTCAACGACAAACAGGGAATTACCAGTGAACTGGTACTCAATTAGCCGACCTCGGAAGGATGACAGGCTGAGTCAACCCCCCTGGCATTAATTCGGCGATCGACCGAGATTCGAACCCAGGATCCTAAGCCGGCACCCTAGCCGCTAGCCCAACACCAGAAATGGTGTCATGAACACAATTTATTTACGCACAAGCACAAAAGCAAGACGGGCCGATTTCCGATTCCGACGGGCCGACGGGCGAGACGGGCCGATTTCCGATTCCGACGGGCCGATTTGGAGCAAGAAAAAGAACGAGACGGGAGAAAAAGGAGAGAAACGAGACGGGGAAAGCCGATTGGAGAGGCGAGTGAGGCGCGATTGGAGAGGAGTGTGAGGCGCGATTGGAGAGGAGTGTGAGGCACGATTGGAGAGGAGTGATTGGAGGGGAGTGTGAGGCACGATTGGAGAGGAGTGTGAGGCACGATTGGAGAGGAGTGTGAGGCGCGATTGGAGAGGAGTGTGAGGCGCGATTGGAGAGGAGTGTGAGGCGCGATTGGAGAGGCGTGTGAAGGATTGGAGAGGAGAGGAGTGTGAGGGATTGGAGAGGTGAGGGATTGGAAAGGAGAGGGATGTGAGGGTTTGGAGAGGAGAGGAGTGCTAGGTGGAGAGAGGAGAGTGTCAGGTGGAGACAGGAGAGTGTCAGGTGGAGACAGGAGAGTGTCAGGTGGAGAGGAGTGAGGGGTCACATATTATGTGAAATAACTAAATTCACACCATTTCTGGATCTGATGACTTGCCAGTAACCATTTTGTAAAAATGAATGTGCAGCATATAACTCAATATGTCGAAATGTCACACACATCCATGCCCGTGGGATTCCCACGGGTGACCCCGCTAGTATATATATACTAGCAGAAGTACCCGGCGTTGTCGGGCGGGGGAAGGGGGAGGGGGGGGGAGGGGTGGAAGGGGAGGAGAGGGGAGGAGAGGGGAGGAGAGGGGAGGGGGGGATGGAGGGGGAGGGGGAAGAGGAGGGGAAGGGAGGGGGGAAGGGGAGGGGGGAAGGGGGGAAGGGGACGGGAGGGGAGGGGGAGAAGGGGAGGGAGGGACGTGAGTGAGTCTGGCGGCGAGGATGAAACATCACGTGATCGCTCTGAGCGAATCAGCTAGCTGCTCTGGCACAGGCTGAGATTCAATGTGTAATGTACCTTGCTGAAATGCGCTAAGTTAAATATGAATAAAAAAGTATGGATCTCGTCATCGGAGGTCATTTTTAGGTAGGCCATGTCCTTCCCAGGCCCAATGGCCATGTCTATGCCAAAAATCAAGTACGTGAGCCTCTCCGTTTAGGAGTCTATAGGTAACACACACACACAAACTGTGTTTTATATATATATATATATAAATATATATATATATTTATATATGTATATATATATATATATATATATATATATATATATATATATATATATATACACAGACTTGGCATTTAATATGGAATTTTTTTTTGTGGGGGTGAACTTACTTTTCAAGATGTCTTAGAACCAAAAGTTCATTGGAATTATGTTGAAATTATTCTAGATTTTGTTAATGTGACCTTTAAAAGAAACAAAAACCACATTTGACATTTCAAAACAAATAAATTGATCCTTGAAAGTGATGTAAACTGATATCGAACTCAATTCATGGACAGTACTGTGTTAAACTTCTGTACGTTTTCCAGAAGTATCTCTTTATTTTGCACATTAGCCCATTTTTTTTTAAACAAAAACAAAAGTTAAATTACGACTGGGATTACGGACAGTAAAATTACAGTTCAGTACTTCGTGTAACCCCCACGAGCATTCAGGAGAGCATGTACACGTTGAGGCATGCTGTTCACGAGATTTGCCAAGGTTTGGACAGGAATCGCTTGCCATGCAGTGACAATAGCCTGCTGCAATTCACGCACAGAAGTCGGCTGCTGGTCCAAGTGGTCGATTTGACGCGTTAATTCTGCCCACAAGTTCTCTATCGGATTCATATCCGGGGACATGGCAGGCCACTCCATAAGCTCCACACCACGGTCAGCAAGAAAGTGTTGGATCATGCGAGCACGATGAGGCCGTGCATTGTCATCTTGGAAGACAAAGTTTCCTCGAAAGGCTGCAAGAGCAAATGGAAGCAATGTTTCTTCCAGAATGGCCCTGTACTTGAACTGGTTCAGGTTTCCATTCAGAACAACCAGGTCAGTTTTGCCCCCTGCATGAAAAGCAGCCCAAACGGTCACCCCACCACCTCCAGCTTGGACTATTGGCACTATACAATCTTTGTTGTAGGCTTCATGCACTTGTTTGCACACTCGGACGCGGCCATCTTGACGATAGACCAGAAATCTAGACTCGTCACTGAAGATCACGTGATTCCAGTGTCCTGGCTGCCATTGACGGTGCTCTCTGGCCCACTGCAATCGGCGCTGGCGGTGTTGTCTGGTCAGGCGTGGCTTTCTCAGGGGACGCCTGGCACGATAGCCTGCTTGAACCAGTCGTTGGTTGACTAGCCTTCTGGATACAGGCACATTTGTCAGTTGCTGCCACTCAGCCCTAAGCCGATTAGCTGACTTGGTACGGCCATTGCGGACTAACCGGTGCAGCTGGCGATCATCCCTCCTTGTGGTTCTGCGGGGACATCCTGGCCTCGGTATTGGAGTAGGGACACCCCTCTGAGCATTTCGTTTCAGGATCTTTGACACCTGACCTTGAGTGATGCCATACTGCCGAGCAATAGCATGCTGTTTCATGCCGTAATTTCGTAAAGCCACCACTCCATGACAAACAGCATTGTCGAGTTGACGGACCATCTCCAGAGGAAGCGGCAATAACTTTTGGAGACGTGCAGCAGTTGTTTTCCACTAATACAGAACGCAACAACCCTTGTATACCCGACTGTGAAGCCAATCATCAAATGCACCTGTCCGTACATTTTGCCACGCCACCTGTGATATAATCCTGTTGTTGACTTCTTGCTGCGACAAACAATCAGTGACATTGTTCTTTTAACAAATAAATCACCAAAGTGTAAAAGAAACTCACCAGATTGACATACTGAGTTAAGAAAGTAAACCCAAGTCAAGAAAAAAAAAAATTCCATATTAAATGCCAAGTCTGTATATATATATATATATATTATATATATATATATATATATATATATATATATATATATATATCTATATCTATATATCTATATATATATATATATATATATATATATATATATATATATACATATATATATATATATATATTTAAAAGTATAGCACAAGATGAATGTGCAAGGGTGGGTGTGAGTCGAGTCTTTAAGATGCGTAGAGGCAGTACAGGGTAGGGATAGTGTAGACAGTCTGGGTTACCATGTGGTTAGCTGTTTAACAATCGTATAGCTTGAAGGCAAAAGCTATCTCGGAGCCTGTTAGTCCGGGAGCCAACACTCCGGTACCTTTTACCTGACGGTGGCAGAGCGAACAGTCTGTGCGCTGGGTGACTGAGATCCTTGGTGATTTTCCAGGCCTTCCTCTGATACCGCCTTGTATAGAGGTCCTGTACGGCAGCGAGCTTGGCCCCAGTGTGGTGCTCGGACATCTGCACAACCCTCTGTAGTACTTTAAGGTCGAGGGCTGTGCTGTTGCCATACCAGGTGGTGAAGCTCCCAGTCAAGATGCTCTCGATGGTGCAGCTGTAGAATTTGCAGAGGATCTTGGGGCACATACCAAATCGTTTCAGTGTCATCAGTGGGAAGAGGTGCTGTCACGTCCTCTTCACATCAATGTCGGTGTGTGTGCTCCAAGTTAGGTTTTTGTTGAGGTGGACACCGAGGAACTTGAAGCTCTCAATGCACTCCACTTCAGCCCCATCGATATGGATGGGGGCGTGCTCGCCCCCCACCTCCTGTAGTCCACGATCAGCTCCTTGGTCTTTCTGATGTTGAGAGAAAGGTTATTGTCCTGGCACCACACTGCCAGGCAACTGACCTCCTCTCTGTAGGCTGCCTCGTCATGGTCAGTGATTAGGCCTACCGCCATTGTGTAGTCCCCAAACTTGATGATGGTATTGGTGCTGTGCGTGGCCACTCAGTCATGTGTGAACAGGGAGTACAGGAGTGGGCTAAGCATGAATCCCTGGGGGGCTCCCATATTGAGGGTCAGTGTGTCGGAGGTTTTGTTGCCTACCCTCACCACCTGGGGGCGGCCCGTCAGGAAGTCCAAGATCCAGTTACAGATGGAGGTGTTCAATCCCAGTGACCCGAGCTTAGTGACAAGCTTGGAGGCGATTATGGTGTTGAATGCTGAGCTATAATCGATAAACAGCATTCTCACGGAGGTGTTTCCTCTCTCGTCCAAGTGGGATAGAGCAGTGTGAAGCACCATTGCGATGGCGTCAAAAATTGATCTGTTGGGGGCGGTATGCAAATTGGAGTGGGTCAAAAGTGTCCGGAATGGTGGTGCAGATGTGGGGCATGACCAGCCTCTCGAAGCACTTCATGGGTATGGGTGTGAGTGCAACGATAGGGTATGGACACAGCAGTTGTATCTGTTACATGATAGTCATTCAGGCAGGTTACCTTCTGGTTCTTAGGAACGGAGACAATGGTCGTCACCTTGAAGCAGGTTGGGATTGCAGACGAGGACAGGGAGTGGTTGTAAATGTCCATTAATACACCCGCCAGCTGGTCAGCACATGCTTTGAGGACACGCCCCAGTATTCCATCAGGCCCCGCGGCCTTGGAAGCTTTAACCTGTTCAAAAGGTTTTCCTCACGTCGGCCATGGAGAATGTGATCATGCAATCATCAGGAACAATGGCGGCTCTCATGCATGGCTCGGTGTTCTCCTCCTCAAAGCGAGCATAAAAGGTATTTAGCTCATTTGGGAGTTCTGCGTAGCTGTGTATCTCCCGGTTGGATTTCCTTTTGTAGTCCGTTATTGTCTGCAAGTCTTGCCACATCCGTCGAGCATCAGAGCCGGAGTAGTAGGACTCCACCTTTCTCTGATACTGTCCTTTTTCCTGCCCGATAGCTCGTCGGACATCGCACCTGGATTTTTGTAGGCGTCTGGGTTTGAGTTCCTTTACTTATAGGCAGTAGCTCTGGCCTTAAGTTCCGCTTGGATGCTGCCTGTGATCCATGGTTTCTGGTTGGGATATGTTCGTACAGTCACTGTTGGGACAACGTCGTCAACGCACTTGATGATGTAGCCAGTAACTGTCGTGGAAAACTCCTCAATGCTTTCGGAAGAATCCCGGAACATAACCCAGTCAGTGTCATCGAAAGTCTTGTAGCCTCTCGTCTGCTTCAGCGGATCATTTCCTTAATGTGCGCATCACCAGTACTTCCTGTTTGAGCTTTTGTTTGAGGATGGAGTCATGGTCACATTTGCCGAAGGGGGTTTGGGAAGGGCCTTGTAGGCATTCTTGTGTGTGGAGTAAAAGTGGTCCAGAGTTTTAGCACCCATAATGGCACAGGGGACGTGTTGGTAGAAGTTGGGCAAAACAGATTTCAATTTCCCCGCATTACAGTCCCAGGCAACAAAGAAGGCCGCCTCTGGGTGTGCTGTTTCCTGTTTGTTTATGACCATGTGTAGTTCTTTCAGTGCTGTGGTGGTGTTGGCCCGTGGTGGTATGTAGACAGCAGTAAAAACGATAGATAAAAATTCCCTGGGTAGATAAAATGGTCTGAGGCTTACCATGAGGTATTCTAGGTTAGCTGAACAAAAGCACGAGATTTCCGTCACGCTAGAAACAGTGCACCAGTTGTTGTTTAGGCACAAAAAAGAGGCACAGCCCTCCCCCTTTTGTTTTTCCCGAATGCTCTGTCCTGTCGTGACGTAGCATGGAAAAGTGGGCAAGTTCAATGTCCATATCCTGAGTCAACCAAGTCTCTGAAAAACATTGAACGTTGCAGTTTTTCACGTCTGGTTGATAGGATACCCTTGCTCGTAGCTTGTCCATCTTATTCTCGAGGGATTGAACATTTACCAAAAGAACGGAGGGGAGTGCTGGTCGATTTTCTCTGCGCCGCAGTCTCGCAAGAGCGCCAGCTCTTTTCCCCCGCTTTCGCCAACGGCGCTTGGGGAGACCGAACAATGGGATGGTGGTATCCAATGTGAACAAACAGTCCGGAACAGCTGAGTCAGATCCAAAGTCAAAATCAAGGTTAGTAGCTGCCAATCAGATATCCAAAAGTGCTTGTTGGCCATATGTGATTGTAGTATATACTTTCTGTGCAAAAAGGTACAAGTAAACACGAAAAAAAACCAATAAATTGCAGCATAGGTACCGAGCTCGTAAGACAACGGCCTTTCCCTCTGGCGCCATCTACTTCCCGAACGTCACTCTGACGTCATCACGTAACCACGATGATGTACCAATGTTTGTTCCACAGACTAGAATGAATATTTCACTTCCGCCGACTATAATGAATATTTCACTTACCAAGACAAAGAATAAGGCGATTTGATGCCTTGGCGCACGTGTTGGTTTGGCAGATGTGTTGGTTTGGCGGATGTGTTGGTTTGGCGGACGTGTTGGTTTGGCGGACGTGTTGGTTTGGCGGACGTGTTGGTTTGGCGGACGTGTTGGTTTGGCGGATGTGTTGCCTTGGCGCACGTGTTGCCTTGGCGCACGTGTTGGTTTGGCGGACGTGTTGGTATGGCGGACGTGTTGGTTTGGCGGACGTGTTGGTTTGGCGGACGTGTTGGTTTGGCGGACGTGTTGGTTTGGCGGACGTGTTGGTTTGGCGGACGTGTTGGTTTGGCGGACGTGTTGGTTTGGCGGACGTGTTGCCTTGGCGCACGTGTTGCCTTGGCGCACGTGTTGCCTTGGCGCACGTGTTGGTTTGGCGGACGTGTTGGTTTGGCGGACGTGTTGATATGGCGGACGTGTTGGTATGGCGGACGTGTTGGTTTGGCGGACGTGTTGGTTTGGCGGACGTGTTGGTTTGGCGGATGTGTTGCCTTGGCGCACGTGTTGCCTTGGCGCATGTGTTGCCTTGGCGCACGTGTTGCCTTGGCACACGTGTTGGTTTGGCGGACGTGTTGGTATGGCGGACGTGTTGGTTTGGCGGACGTGTTGATATGGCGGACGTGTTGGTATGGCGGACGTGTTGGTTTGGCGGACGTGTTGGTTTGGCGGACGTGTTGGTTTGGCGGATGTCTTGATTTGGCGGACGTGTTGGTTTGGCGGATGTGTTGGTTTGGCGGATGTCTTGATATGGCGGACGTGTTGATATGGCGGACGTGTTGGTATGGCGGACGTGTTGGTTTGGCGGACGTGTTGGTTTGGCGGATGTGTTGCCTTGGCGCACGTGTTGCCTTGGCGCACGTGTTGCCTTGGCGCACGTGTTGGTTTGGCGGACGTGTTGGTATGGCGGACGTGTTGGTTTGGCGGACGTGTTGATATGGCGGACGTGTTGGTATGGCGGACGTGTTGGTTTGGCGGACGTGTTGGTTTGGCGGATGTGTTGGTTTGGCGGATGTCTTGATTTGGCGGTTGTACAAATAAGGCGATTTGTGTTCTAGTGTTCAAGTATATCATTTAATTGAAATTAAATGAAAATTTTATAGGTTGCAGAAAAAACCTTTTTTCGGATATTTGCCGCTGTTGCTGCAGCGTCTTTTACAATATCTCATTTAACACGTTACATTAGTTATTTGTGCTTGTTGTTTGTGTCCTTTATGATATCCTTAAAACTCGTAAATTTCCTGTATGGAATGATTTTTTTTTTTCTTTATCACTTTGGAGTAGTTTGTGAAGATTCTAAATAAAGTTTGATTTGAAAGCATCAAGGAATAAGCTCGAGTGGCATCAAAATGTGAAAACTGGAAGGGGTGATTACATGTGCAGGCCATGTATAAGAATAGTGAAATCAAAGAGAACAAAATGTATAATAATGATTCTGTTATTGGGAGCCTGAGGAACACGAAAATAAGTCAGATGGTTATGGAGCTTACCGTTGAAATAGGCAAAGAGAGTGAAGGTTCTGGAATACTTGGCCATATCTTGTCTCTGATTCTGCAAGATAAAAAAAACAAAAACAGTCCCAGTTGCTGAAACAATAAATATGTTGTGGATAGAAGACTACGTTGCATAAATAGTTGCAAGTCATAAAGACGTGAAGCAAAGATAACATATATCTTAGAATTAGAAAGCTGGCAGGCTGCAGAAACAATGAAATATAAGAGTTGTGATGACTTTGTTTTCCATAAGTTGTGCAAGTTAGGCCACATAAATGAGCATATAAATCTATGGAAATGTGTGAATTGAAAGTATTCTGTGATCTGTGCTAGTTGTGCCAATTAAAGAAGGAGGAAGTGTGTGTTGGGACAGGCTTGGGCGGGACATGCGGGCTTGGGCGGTATGTGCGGGCTGAGGTGGGATGTGCGGGCTTGGGCGGGATGTGCGGGACGTGCGGGCTGAGGTGGGATGTGCGGGCTTGGGCGGGATGTGCGGGACGTGCGGGCTGAGGTGGGATGTGCAGGCTTGGGCAGGATGTGCGGGCTTGGGCGGTATGTGCGGGACGTGCGGGCTGAGGTGGGATGTGCAGGCTTGGGCAGGATGTGCGGGCTGAGGTGGGATGTGCGGGCTTGGGCGGGATGTGCGGGCTGAGGTGGGATGTGCGTGCTTGGGCGGGATGTGCGGGCTTGGGCGGTATGTGCGGGCTTGGGCGGTATGTGCGGGACGTGCGGGCTTGGGCGGGACGTGCGGGTTTGGGCGGGACGTGCGGATTTGGGCGGTATGTGCGGGACGTGCGGGCTTGGGCGGGACGTGCGGGCTTGAGCGGGACGTGTGGGCTTGGGAGGGACGTGCAGGTTGGGGGAGAACGTGTGAGTTGGGGATATCTTGCAAGTTCAGGAAAACAAGTGAGTTTAAGATGCTAATGCAATTTCTGCAGAGTATGAGAGTTGAGAAATTTGTGAAACTGACTTGTAAAACCCATGCTTGATGAACAAAGACATCGTGTTAATTACCTTGGAATTTTGTGACAGACGGTCCTCAACACAATGAGTAATACCACACTGAGAGCGATGGGCAGCATGATGTAAATAATTGTCCCTGGTTTGGCTACAAATGTCACCTCCTCTTCTTCTTCTGCAAACATCACATATATATTCATCCTATGCTTATTGCAATAAGATAATTAATTGTTCATAACACAATACAAGCTGGCTACCACTGAGCTATCACCTCAGTCTCTGTGAACATTCCCAAGGCAAATCATTTGTTTTTAAAAAGGCACTGAATTTTCAGGTGCTTTAATCACTAATCTCAGATCGCAACAGCTAAGCACAATACTTGTAGGAAAAATCTGGAATTGAAGGCCAGGAGTGTCGTATATTTTACTCTAAAACTACAAAACCAAGACAGAATTGTTTTTTTTTAACGGTATCTAGGCTCATAGTGGGGCTGCAAGCCGAGTATTGGCTTTACAGTTAAGGTGGCTGGATTAAGATCTTAGGGTCTTGAGTTTGAGCCCCTGTCGTGCCGTTTAAATAACACCGGGTGGGTTGATTCAATCTGGCATCCTTCCGAGGTCGCCAAAATAAGTACCAGCTTACGGGTACCAGGGGGCACTGCATCAGTGACATAGCTGCGCTCCCAGAAATGATGCAACCAGCAACCACAGGCTGCATATGAAACAACAAAGTGGAGCTGCCACCCACACATGCGGATGCACACACACACACACACACACACACACACACACACACACACACACACACACACACACACACACACACACACACACACACACTGTATGATTAATAAAACCCATAATATATGGTTAATAAAACCCATAATGTATGGTTAACAAAACCCATAATAAATGGCTAAAGAAGTAACAAAACCCATAATACATGGTTAACAAAACCCATAATATATGGTTAACAAAACCCATAATAAATGGCTAACAAAGTAACAAACCCCATAATATATGGTTAACAAAACCCATAAGATATGGTTAACAAACCCCATAATATATGGTTAACAAAACCCATAATATATGGTTACCACATCACAAATAGGTGCATCTTCATGGAATTATATATCGAGCTGTTAATATGCCATTTCACTGAAATACAATAGTTGAGAACGGCAACAACGCATCACTGCCCCACAATACATAATTACCACTCCCTTCATGGATAGGAGGGAGTGGGGCTTTGAGAGTCCCATTTTAATACCATTGACTACTCACCACAGCGAGGTACGAGGTGGCCTGACCTTCCTCACCACAGCGAGGTATGAGGGGCCTGACCTTCCTCACCACAGCGAGGTACGAGGGGCCCGACCTTCCTCACCACAGCGAGGTATGAGGGGCCTGACCTTCCTCACCACAGCGAGGTACGAGGGGCCCGACCTTCCTCACCACAGCGAGGTACGAGGGGCCCGACCTTCCTCACCACAGCGAGGTATGAGGGACCTGACCTTCCTCACCACAGCGAGGTATGAGGGGCCTGACCTTCCTCACCACAGCGAGGTACGAGGGGCCCGACCTTCCTCACCACAGCGAGGTACGAGGGGCCCGACCTTCCTCCAATGAGGCAGCCCAAATAGCACGTTGGTGAACCCCCTCCCCCTCCCCCCATACACTCCCCCCAGAAAACAATGCGAGCAAGATGGAGATTGCAGAAAATGTGCGCCACAGTCTCCAATTTTAAGCAGCTTCTGCGTAACCACATCTGGCCTGCACTGCAGATGCAGGTGGGAGAATAATTTACCGTAACCCATGCATCTCACTGGAGCAACTTGGAAATCTTGCCGAGGCCAATTCCACCAAAGCTTGGCCCGAATAGACAGTCATACCTCAAGCCAGGTCAGTGAGCTACCTGTGGACTGACAAGATGATCGACACTTTGTCTGCAAAAAAGTCATTGCGTCTATCATTTAGCTTGCTTCATGCTTCGATCACCATGGTTTCACAACCGCTCATGGTCACATCAGAATATGGTTGTTTGTTAGGCATCAAAGACAAATGGGTGAGGATCAAAACTGCAATACAACACATTTTTCTACAGCGAGCAAAATATCAGGTAACACTCAAAAAAATATATAATTTTCCAACTTGCATAATAAAATCTATATATAATTAAGTAATCTATATATAATGAAGTTAAAGCGCGGCGTTACGCGCGCTGCTTGTGAGCAAGGAGGAAGCGGACAAGCGGTAACATATAAACGTCTTTATTGTAAGACTACACTGTAACACTTCCGGGCTGGTCGCCCGGTGTATATCATGAGGCCACGCCTACCCCTCGGGCGTGGCCACCGCCCACTTGGTGCGTGGAATGATGTCACCACGCCAGTGGGCTTTTGTGTCCGCCACACGCGCCCCCCCAGAATTCCCGCGCACCTGGAGGGCCAGTTTGTGGGGCAGTCGAATGACCCGGCCGAAGCGCCCCCTGGCGATCGGCGGCGTCCGGGGTGCAGGGATACCAGGTGGGATGCCCCTGGCTGCCCCTGGGATGGGTGCAGGACCGGGGGGCGCCGTGGCGGCGGGGCTGGGCGGTGCCGGGGGTCTGCCCGCAGGAGGGCGGCCCCGACGTGGGGGTCGGGCCACTGGCGGTGGATGGTCCACATCGAGGTGGGCCGGCTTGAGGCGGTCTACCGAAACGCGGTCAGGAGTACCGCCGATGTCCAGGGTGAAGTGCTTCGCCCCGGTCTCCAGCACGCGGAAAGGCCCGTCGTACGGGGGCCGCAGTGGTGTCCGATGGGCATCGTGGCGGACAAAGACGTACTCCGCCGTGCGAAGCTCCGGGGCGACGTGCGTCGGTGGGTGCCCGTGGCATGCCGTTGGCACCGGGGCGAACCTCTGGGCGGTCTCTTGCAGAGCGGAGCGCTGCTGTGCCGCGGACCATGGTGCCGTGGAGTCGGGGAGGAACTCGCCCGGCACCCGCAGCGGTTGCCCGAAGACCAACTCCGCCACGGATGCGCGCAGGTCCTCCTTGGGCGCCGTCTGGAGGCCCAGCAGGACCCAGGGGAGCCTGTCGACCCAGCCGCCGTCGCGGAGGGTGGCCCGGAGCGCGGCCTTCAATGAGCGGTGAAATCGCTCACACAGGCCGTTAGCCTGGGGGTGGTAGGCCGTGGTTCGGTGCAGCCGGACCCCGAGCCCCTGCGCAACCGCCCCCCAGAGCTCCGAGGTGAACTGGGGGCCGCGGTCGGATGAGATGTCTGAGGGGGCGCCGAACCGGGCGACCAAGGTGGCGATGAAAGCCTGCGCAGCATCGGCCGCCGTTGTCGACGCCAAGGGCACGGCCTCCGGCCACCGGGTGGTGCGGTCCACCATGGTGAGGACGTGGGTGAAACCCCGCGAGGGGGGCAGAGGTCCCACCAGGTCCACGTGGACGTGGTCAAACCGGCGTTCCGGCACCGTGAACGGGGCCAACGGGGCCTGGGTGTGCCGGTGCACCTTGGCGCGCTGGCACGCGAGGCATGTCCTGGCCCAGCCGCGGACGGCCTTCCGGAGGCCATGCCAGACGAACTTGTCGGCGATCAGCCTTTGGGAGGCCCTCGCGCCCGGGTGGGACAGGCCGTGGATGGCGTCAAACACCTGGCGCTGCCAGCCCGTGGGCACAATGGGGCGAGGACGCCCGAGGGAGACGTCGCACAAGAGGGCCGCGCCCGCGCCGTCGAACGGCACCTCGGTGACGCGGAGGCCCGTGACGGCGGTCCGCAAGGCCTGGACGTCGGGGTCAGCGGCCTGGTCCGCTGCCATCCGGGCATAGTCGATGCCGAGGTGGACTGCGTGGGCGACGGCCCGGGAAAGGCAATCCGCAACCGGGTTGTCCTTCCCCGCGACGTGCTGGATGTCCGTCGTGTACTCGGACACGGCCGAGAGGTGACGCTGCTGCCGGGCCGACCACGGCTCGGTGACCTTGCCCATCGCGAAGATCAGCGGCTTGTGGTCGACGAAGGCAGTGAACGCCCGGCCCTCGAGCAGATGGCGGAAGTGCCTGACCGCCAAGTGAAGTCCGAGCAACTCGCGGTCGAAGGTACTGTAACGGCGTTCGGGCGGGCGAAGCTGCCGGCTAAAGAACGCCAGCGGTTGCCAAGCTCCACGCACCCATTGCTCGTGCACCGCGCCCACCGCGTAGTCCGAGGCATCGGTGGTGAGGGCGATCGGTGCATCGGGCGCCGGGTGCGCGAGCATGGTGGCGTTAGCCAAGGCGAGCTTCGCGCCCGTGAACGCCGTGTCCATCTGCTCGGTCCAGGTAACGTCGCCTTTGCCCGGCTTACCTCGGAGAGCTTCGTGCAGGGGGCGCAGGAGCTGGGCGATACGGGGCAGGAACCGATGGTAAAAGTTCACCATGCCCAGGAACTCCTGCAGCCCTCTGATCGTGCGGGGGCGCGGAAACCCCTTCACCGCCTCCACCTTGGCCGGCAGGGGGACGGCTCCGTGCCTGGTGACACGGTGCCCCAGAAAATCGATTGTGGCGGCGCCGAACCGGCACTTTGCGGGGTTCACAATCAGGCCATGCTGGCCCAGGCGTTCGAAGAGCGTGCGGAGGTGGCGTAGGTGCTCTTCGCGGAACGCGCTGGCGACGAGGATATCGTCCAGGTAGACGTAGACAAAATCCAAGTCGCGCAGGACGCTGTCCATCAGTCGCTGGAACGCCTGAGCCGCATTCTTCAGACCGAAGGGCATGCGCAGGAACTCGAAGAGTCCGAATGGCGTGATGACCGCCGTCTTCGGGACGTCCTCCGGCCTGACGGGGACCTGATGGTAGCCGCGTATGAGGTCCACCTTCGAGAAGAAGGACCTGCCCGCCAAACGGGCGGAAAAGTCCTGAATGTGGGGGACGGGGTAGCGGTCGGGAGTCGTGGCGTCATTGAGACGGCGATAGTCCCCGCACGGTCGCCATCCCCCGCCGGGCTTCGGCACGATGTGCAGCGGCGACGCCCAAGCGCTCTCTGAGCGCCGAACGATGCCGAGTCGCTCCAGGGTAGCGAACTCCGCTTTTGCCACCGCCAGCTTCGTCGGCTCGAGGCGGCGTGCCCGGGCGTAGATCGGTGGCCCGACGGTGGGGATGTGATGGGCCACCCCGTGCTTGACGGCCCCCGCCGAGAAGGTGGGCCGCGTGAGGGCCGGGAAGCCGGCGAGGAGGCGGGTGAATGCGTCCGCTGCCGGAAGCGTACAGACCAACGTGGCCGGAACCGAATCGTTCGGCAAGCCGCTTGGCAAGCCACTCGTTGAGCTGGGCAACGCACATGCGAGCGAGCTGAACGTCTCGGCCTGGACAAGCCGTCTGCGCTTGACGTCGACCAGGAGCCCATTAGCGCACAGGAAGTCCGCGCCAAGCAGTGCCATGGGCACGTCGGCGGTGACGAACGTCCATCGGAAAACCTGCCCTCCAAACCGCAGAGAGAGGCAGCGTTTTCCGTACGTACGGATGGGCGTCCCGTTCGCGGCAAGCAGCGCGGGGCCCCCACCCGCGGCGTGCTTGTCTGACGTGCCGGCGGGAATGACACTCACCTGTGCTCCCGTGTCGCACAGGTAACGGCGCCCGGAGAAGGTGTCCGTTATGAACAGCAGGCTGCTCGAACGGCCGGCGCTCATCGCCACAATTGAGCGCCGGCCCGGGCGTTTCCCGACCCGTTGAAGGAGCACGGCGGATGACACCGCCGAGCTTCGTGGCCGAACTTGGCGTGGAACCAGCACCAGGTGGTGGAGCTGGAGGAGCGCGGCTGGCTCCGCCAGGCCGGTGGAGTCGACGGGTTTCCCCGCGGTGGCGGTTTTCGCCGCGGCGGTGGGCGGGGCGTGGCGGCGTTCACGAGGTGCGTATCAGCATGCTGCTGAACCACAGCGTGCTGTAGAAGATGATGCTGTGGAACATCAGCGTGCTGTAGAAGATGATGCTGTGGAACATCAGCGTGCTGTAGAAGATGATGCTGTGGAACATCAGCGTGCTGTAGAAGATGATGCTGTGGAACATCAGCGTCGAAGGCCGTGACGGCCACGCCAACGCTCGCCCGCGTGTCCGAAGCAGCGAAGTACTTGTCCGCCTCGGCCGCCAATGCTCGGGGTTCCGTTAGCCCGGTCCCGGCCAACGCGAGGCGAACCTGCGCTGGAAGTTGGCGACGGAAAAGCGCCCGGAATAGCGAACCGGTGGCTTCGTCGCCCAACAGTGACAGCATATGGTCCATTCGGACCGACGGGCGCGTCTCACCGAGCTCGGGGAGATCCAGGAGGCGATCGGCCCGTGCGTCGTCCGTGAGGCCGAACGTGGCTAGGAGTAGCCGCTTGAGTGCCTCGTACTTGTGGCCGTCCGGTGGGTGGCGAAGGACGGACACAACTCGAGCGGCCGTGCCGGGCCCGAGGGAGGCGACGACATGGCAGTAGCGCAGGTCGTCGTTGGTGAGGCGCCGAAGCTGAAATTGGGCTTCGGCTTGAACGAACCAGACTTCGGCCTGGGCCTCCCAAAATTCGGGAAGTTTAATCGCCATTGCCTTGTCGTTGGCCATTGCAATGGCGTCGTGTTCGGAAGGATCGCTACGGCAGATCCAACGTCGAGGGTCACCAGTAAAGCGCGGCGTTACGCGCGCTGCTTGTGAGCAAGGAGGAAGCGGACAAGCGGTAACATATAAACGTCTTTATTGTAAGACTACACTGTAACACTTCCGGGCTGGTTGCCCGGTGTATATCATGAGGCCACGCCTACCCCTCGGGCGTGGCCACCGCCCACTTGGTGCGTGGAATGATGTCACCACGCCAGTGGGCTTTTGTGTCCGCCACAAAGTAATATATATATATATATACAGTATATATATATATATATATATATATATATATATATATATATATATATATATATATATATATATATATATATATATATATATATATATAAATGTATATATTTATATATAATGGAGCCAGTGTTTGTATGTCCACTCTATACCCATGGGTTAGACAGCAGGCCTGACTACACCCACAATATGGGTCTTCAAAATTACATATGAATGCTAATGCGCATGCGCTAGGTGTTTTTTCAGTGACTCACACCTGCTAGGTCTTTTAAGCTGCCATTCTTTTGGGCAAAATCTGTAAATGCAAAAGTCTTTTAAACATAATTTTCAGTATTTAAACGAAAGTGTGGCAATCTCAAAAATGGTTAACAATAATTGTGTTCGTGGATGCAAATCAGACACACGAAAATATAGGAAATACGAGAAATATCCATGGAAGAGAGGTGTCGAGTTCCTACCATTTCCTGGTTATAATTGCGAGCGATGGTGCGCATACAAAACACACACACACACACACACACACACACACACACACACACACAAGGTAGTGCCCAGAGGTTACACGGGAGGTCACGCAGATCAACATCGCCACCACTTTTGGGACAGAGGGTAAACGGAGCATGGATAAGGAGATGGCTTGCTCCATGAGTTGGGTGCTTGCTGGGTTGGAGATAGGTGCTTCAAGACCAGAGAAGGCTGTTCAGTCTTGGGGTCCGCATGTGAAGATGATGACCGTTTGCGGTTGACAGGCCACCCACACACCCAAACTCACATAAACAAACTCGTATACGAGTGATGATTGTACGCATACACGTGCATACTGTGAGTGATTGTATACGTGATTATGCGAGATTGTGTTGTACATGATTATACATATTATACACACACATTGATGAAAAGTTGTGATTGTGCATGCATATGAATTATGTACATGCATATGATTAGATGCGTCAGCCTGCTGTGCGCCACAGCTAGGGTGCCGGCTAGCGGCTAGGGTGCCGGCTTAGGATCCTAGGATCCTGGGTTCGAATCCCGGTCGATCGCTGAATTAACACCAGGGGGGTTGACTCAGCCTGTCATCCTTCCGAGGTCGGCTAATTGAGTACCAGTTCACTGGTAATTCCCTGTTTGTCGTAAAAGGCGACAAAAAGGGTTGGCGGCAGGAAGGGCATCCGGCCATAAAACATTGCTTCAAAAAGGGGACCAACAAAAATAACAACAACCACGGTGCCCAAAAAAGGCCAACCCCCGCTTTGCGGGGAAAATGGCCTCTAAAGGTGTTTTTTATTTATTTATATGATTAGATGCACACTGATTAATTATACACATATTATACATGATTATACATATTGTTGCGGTTTTGAGTTTGTACAATAAAGGATAATTTTCCCCCTCATAGTTAGTCACACAACAACACGTGGCCTCACGATAGTTCAGTTATTTCATAGTATGTGTAAGCATAGTCCTTTTCCTGTGTTAGTTTTGCGTTGAGTAGAATAATGAGAGTTAGGTCCTTTCATTGCCTTATGCCGCCTTATGCCGCCTTTGGCTTTTTGGCGCAAATTAACATGAGGCAGGCCTGGCAAATCGAGGCAAGACCAAAGGAGGGCGGAGGAGAAGCAGACGGTAAGAGCGAGCCGCCAATCAGGGCTCGAAGGGAGTGGCTGCGGCACTGCGTCACAAGGCGTGGTTAGAACATTCGAGAGAGCTAAGGGGGTTGGCAATATAACCCATTGCGCGAAGCCCCCACCGCAGTTCTGCGAGAGGTGAGCTGAACCAAGTTCTGGTGGGAAAGGCGCTTGTGAGAGTTGAGTTCTGTGGAGAGGCGCTTGTTGAACGAGCTCAGAGAGAAGACGCGCATGAACCGAGTTATAAAGCGCTCTTACAACTTAAACGCTCAGTGGAGCTTGAGGCAGAGCCTCTATTGGGTTACGCGAGTGAGAGCGCGCCGGTAATTAATCGCACTGTGGAAAACCGCCCAAGCCTGGCGAGAGACGTGTACATTTCCCTCCCGCCTGCCTGCTCTGCCCTTTGTTAGAGAGACGAGCTGCAAGGATCCCTCCCACTGCCTGCTTGCCTTCATCGATGGACGTGCTGTGACAGGGGAGAGCCACGCCGGGCGGAGCCGTTCCTGGACGATCAAGTCAGCGCGTGAACATCATCCTACCTTCATTTCCCCCTGTGAGTGTGATCGGGCCCGTGTCTGGGGTTCACTTAAGACTGTATAAGACTGCTCTGTGTCTCTGCTTTCTACCGATGCTTGTACATAATAGTGTAAATAATAATTAAACCTGTGTTCTTCCTTCCATTCGATCGTCCCCGTCATTTCCATCATTGACTTAGCGTGGTACGAATAAAACCGCTCTAATCGGGTTCCAATACCAAAGGTAACTGCACGGACCACGTGGTACGCAATCCGCTCGGTGTACTCAAATTACGCGTGGCTCGTGCGAGGCTTGATCCCCGCTTCCGTGGCGGCGCAGGTATTTAGGTGCATGCGAGAATTGTCCCAAAACCCTACCTTGCGTTTGCCCGGGAGGGGCGATTCAAGTCTCTCGGTTGCGCCGACCCAAAAAGAACAAGGGGCTTAATCTCCCCTTGGTAAGGGCAGGAGGGTCGCGCGGAAACCGTAACAATATTATAAACACACATTGATATTTCATCATGTAAATGATCCATGACATGCTCTATATATATATTACACACACACACACACACACACACACACACACACACACACACACACACACACACACAATATGCACGCACATACGTAGGTGGATACTTCAAGACGTGGGAGGGCTCATCCATTCCACCTTCTGAAACCCACATATAGATAGCAACCAACACACCCAAACACACAAATGCACACCAATTACACTACCCTCTTCCATCGCTTTGGGAGCGGGTGAAACTATCTACCGTCCAACTTCTCAAACTTTCAGTTATTTTAATTCCAAAGAATGCCATTCTCACTAGGAAAAACAATACCTGTATTATTGGGTTCCAAAATCGACAGGCAGAAGCGTATTGCACTTTATACTAGACTACTAGTACTATAGAGCTCCACAAATGACAAGTTTTGGGAAGTGTGGTAATGTTTAGTACAGTATAGTGTGGTAGAGTGTGACTGGTACAGTACCTGGGCGGCTTTTGAAAGTGTGAATAGTTGGTGGGCCAAGGCCGCCACCTGTTTCTGCCCAAACAGTCAGGTTGTAAGAGATTCCAGGAGTTGGCAAGGTTAAATTTACCCGACCATGATGGGTAATTGTCTCTGGAGTTCAGGGAGAGTTTTGGATTGGGATTGGGATTGGATTGGGATGACAGAGGCAAAAACAGATTGGATTAAGATATAGGAGTGGTCGAAGAGGTAAATATATAAATGTATTAATTAGAGAAAAAGAGAGAAAAATTTCGATACCTCTTTGCTTCATGCCTGCTCCTTCAAGTAACAGTTGAAATCCAGAGAGGAAGCCACGACAAAACTTCACTTCAACTGGTTCGATCAGAAGTTGCAATGCATTGTGGGTAACATTCAGCACTGACACTTTCGGTCTGACGACTGGAGCTGGAGGAGAAAGAACAAAATAATTTCGTTTTCACACAAGGAGAATATGTCAGGAAGAGAAAGATAAAATGAACATGAAAGTAGTGGGACACCTTCTTCTTCAAAGTAGGCAAGTGCCTCGTACACAAGGCTGTCTGAACTCCGATGTCTGGCAAACACTCTGATCTCATATTGTTGTCCCGCTTGGAGCCCAGAAGCTGCCAGAACACACAAACACATCAACTTTGTTGGATATAACTAAATGTAATTAGATTACTGGACCAACTGCATCAACCTTTCAACCTCTGTTGTCCATCTCTTTCATGAACCTTGACCTCTGCATTAAAGAACACATTTCAAAATTATTCATCCTACATGCAGAAGTTCAGCTAAATCATGAAAGGTGAAATGATACCTTTTCAGACCCGAAGAGCAGTTTTCAGACCTCTAGCGAATGGGTCTTTAAAGATTGAGGAGTTATTGATTGCACCTATTGTGTTTTTTTGTTGTCGTTATTGTTGTTTATCCCTAAATTTAAAAAAATCCTCAGCACAAAGGTAAGCCAATAAAAGTGCAGATGTGTAATGGCAAAAGTGAGTCATTGTTGACCACTTAGTATCTCACTTCCCAACGTTTGGCACTAGTTGGCACAATACGTAATCGTGCTGTAAAGATGGCCGCTCCATGCAAGAGGGCCTTGTTAAGGAGCAGCGAGGATTCATCAGGTTGGTGCTTCGTGAAGGTGTTCTTTGGAGAATGCCCAATATGGTATGAACTGTATGTTCCTGAAAAAATTATATGAATGGTGTGAATGGTTATGAGAGAGACAAACTAGGCCTCTGTGGCAGCAGACACTGGTGGCCCAGGCCGTTGTTCACCCCGTGAACTCGTCCGTCCTTTTTCAAACAGATCACCCCATTCGTACATGTTTTTCCGCAATATACAGTTCATATCATATTATGCAGTCATTCTAAGAATGTTACATGGTTTGACACCTTCTCTGGGCAAAAACCTGATGAATCCTCGCTGCTCCTTGCAGTGGAGCGGCCATCTTTACAGCACCATTACGTATTGTGCCAGCTAGTGCCAAACATGTGGAATTCAGGGACTACACATAAGTGGTAAACAATGACTCACTCCTGCACCTACAATGTCACACATAGTACAAGTGTATTACATACATGCACTACTAGTGACGGTACAACTATCAGGGCTAGGGATGCCTCTTCGTGGTGGTTGTACCCCCAATGCAAGTTGGGGCCAAATCTTCCCCCATTTTTCCCTGCTGCCCAGATTCGTCAGGGCAGCGCAGTCGCGGTCAGAGTGCAGATTGGTCCACATGATTTTCTTTCTTTCTCTCTCTTCTTTCTTTCTTTCTTTATTTTTTTTTTTCTCTTTCTCTTTCTCTCTCTCTCTCTTTCTCTTTCTCTTTCTCTTTCTCTCTTTCTCTTTCTCTCTCTCGACTTTGTGAAGGCGGGGGTACACCATCCTGGATGTGGGGGATCTTTGGGTCGTTCCTGGGAGATCGATCATCTGTTTCCATGCCACGGGCTTGTTCAATAGAACTGTCTAGGGCTATACGACAACAACTTGTGACAGTAACATTCCTTACATTTATTGACTTCTTCTCTTGTAGAAGATAAATGTGGAGGTAATTTATATGGCTGTGAAAGCAATTGCTTAATCGATAATGAAATCTTAACCATTATTGTAGGAAGTTTTATTGAGATCATCCATGACAAATAAAGCCACTTTATACTTTAATGGTTAAATTGGCAATTAATTACACATTTGCTGTTCTCACCAGAATCAAGCCGTAAGTAGTTGGCATTAGCTGGAACGTACATCCAACCAAAGTCATCTCTTTGCGTTCCCTTCGCACCCACATTTCCAACTCTATTTTCTTCATTTCTCCCAGCCTCAATCTCTCGCCACTGGACAATGTAACCCATAGGTGCCTCAGAGGACAGATTGACCCAGGAGACGAGAAGTGTGGAGCCATTTCCAACAATGTTATCCACATAAGCTGTTGGAGAAACGAGAAAAGTAATGAATCAGCTCACAGTGAGGAAAGGAAGAAGGCAAATTTAAAACTATGAATATATAACTTCACTTAAGTTAGGTATGTTTAGCTTACCCTAACCCTAAACAACATACATTTGTGCACAAAAAGGTGGAATCGTGGAGCTACTCATGCAGCAAACACAAAATTGTAGCATATTAAAACTAGAGGGTTCATAGAACACCTTACCCCGCATATTCTTGAGAATAAAAGGACATATGTGGGGTCTAAGAATGGCAAATTTGATTGGTCGAGACGATGTAAAATTCTGTACGGTAATACAGTATTCTGTTCAAGTATGAACGGAAGGTTTTGGAAAGTGCTAAAAAGGAGATTTGTCTTCCACAGAGTTCCAAAAATATAATACAACTGAAATAACATAAAGATTTTAAAGGTTGTAGAAAAAAGTCTTTTCGGAATTTTACCGCCGTTGCTGCAGCGGCTTTTACACCACCTTACATTAACATACATTAGTTATTCATGCCTGTTGGTTGTGTCCTTTATGATGTCCTTATAAACGGTAAGTTTCATGTTTGCAATGACTTTCAACTTTGATTGACTGCCAGGCAGACAGACAGAGAAGAAATATTATCTCACTCTTCTCTGCTTGTGCGATCAGGCCAAATTTAGTCAAAGCACTGTTAAACTAGAGGTTCATGTTCAAAATATAACGTTCAATTGAAATTAAGTTCTTCCTCGATCATAAACTGACGTTTGTGGACAGACAGGCAGACAGACAGACATAGTGAGGCAATTGCTTAACCGCACTTTCGCTTCACATGTGCACGGCGTAGTCACTGGCATGTAGGCACACAGATGTCTATCGCATTCTCCAGAAATCAGTTTGCAGAGAAATCTGTAAAACCTAGGTGAGTGTAACGGGACATCCTCATCTCTTTTACATACGCCAGCAACATGAAATGAGAGGGGAATTTGCAGCAGTGAGTACATAGATCAGGAGCTGAAATCGCATTGAGCTACAGTAAGGGGAGAGTCACATGTGACAGACTGGCCAAAGTTCAACCGAAACTACGTGGATAGGTTGACAGACTTAGTCACACTTCAATTGCTCATGTAGAAGGGGGAAATATAGAAGCATTTATAATTACTCAAAACACAAGCCTGCTAAAGATGTGAGTCATGTGACAGAGTTGTGTACGTATGTGGTGGGAGATAAGGTCCAAGGGGAAGGAAATGAGAAAGAGTGACCAAAAAAGTGAGTTATAACATACAGGCCATAAATTACAAGAAGCACACGTACAAATCCAACACAAGTAAAAATTGAAGCAATAATGGATCGTTCAAAAGAAAAAGGTAAAAAGGTAACAAATAGCCAGTCTAAATATAACCACCTTTAGAGGCCATTTTTCCCCGCAAGCGGGGGTTGGCCTTTTTCGGGGACCGTGGTTGTTGTTGTTTTTTGGTCCCCTTTTTGAAGCAATGTTTTACGGCCGGATGCCCTTCCTGCCGCCAACCCTTTTTGTCGCCTTTTTACGACAACCAGGGAATTACCAGTGAACTGGTACTCAATTTGCCGACCTCGGAAGGTATGACAGGCTGAGTCAACCCCCTGGCGTTAATTCAGCGATTGACCGCTGGAGTCTAAATACAACAAGTAAAAAGATAAGTATTAAATACATAAAGCCAAGCAACTTTATTAACCTCTGAAAAGCAGAGTTAAAGTATGCTAAATAATTACCGAATGCCACGAAATAACAGTGGATTATATATCAACTAAAAATTGTTAAGAGTATGTTTACTCCTGTGGGAAAAGAGGTGCATCTGACTTTGAGCATTATCACTTCATTAAAGACAAAAAATATTCCAGGGGTGCTACTTGTTAGCAGTCTACAGCAATGTACAATATGCGACTTTCGAAATGACGTATGAATGCTAAATGAGGCCGTTTGCGCATGCGCTGTGTTTGTTTACACTGACTCCTTCTGCTTGACGGGCACTTTTAACCTGCCGTTGAAAATCTGTGATTCAAATCGTCTTTTAAACACAATTTTCAGCATTTAGATGCAAGTGGGGCAATTTGAAAATGGTTAACCATAATTGTTCTGTTCCTGAATGCAAATTGGACTCATTGAAATATAGAACACGAGAAATGTCCGTGGATGAGAGTAGTCGGATTTGTACCACCAGCAGGGTTTGGGGTTGGCAGGGGGTGGGGGAGGGGGAATGCCCCACATTATTTTTTTCATTAGTTTACAATCAAGATAAAAACATCCCGTATTTAAACGTGAGTAACAATAATGAATGTAAACTGTATTTGTGATTTCACGTACACTGTAACTACACTAACAAATGGTAATTTTGGAAGTCAGACCTAGGTACCCATTATTAATATTAAGTTCTTCCCCCCCCCCCCCCCACCCCCCTCCCCCAAATAGAGAAGTCAAACTATGCTCATGAATTGTACCATTTACTGTTAATACAATTAGCTAGCAGCTTCAGTGGCTATAACACTAACACACACACACACACAAACGCTTCTCCTTTCACCAATAGATGTAAAAAATCTAGGATAATGTGCGTTGTGGCCGGAACCAAACAAAAAATAAATATATATTCATTAAGGTCACTCACAGCGAACACAACTCCCACTTCCACCTCTCCTCCCCCCCCCCCCCCCCTCTGAACCACCCCCACACCCCCACGCCTTCCTCTCCTCCCAAACATGATTAGTAGTAAATATCATCATTTTAAACCCACTCTGTGCATTGACAAGCCCAGATATGACCTTCCCATCAGTGTTAAGAAGCACGAATGTTTGGGTAGAACGCACCTCTCTACAAAGTTTCAAATTAATTATTCAAAGTTTCAAAAGGCCTCCGGCCTTTCACGGGCCCATATCGTCGGGAGTCTTTGCCGTACTTTGAGCATTTTGAGCACTGCAACATATCCACTTTTTGGATGATTTGATCAGGAAGTTTATTTACAAGTTTTTTTGGCTTCTTTAGAAGTTTTTTTTTTAGTCATTCCATTCTACAATCCTTATACGGCAGGCATGAAATATGTCTCGGCTGCCTAGATTGACTTCGTTACTCGGGGTAGGGGTTTCTGCACATGCAAATCGAGCAATCTGCAGCGGATTACGTCATTTGGAAAGTGCTGTATTCTTAAGCATCCCATGGTGCATTCCAAAAAAGTGTAAGCAATTGTGTGCCGGAACTGTGGTAAAGTTTGAAACTCCTGCTCTTACCGTGGGGCTGCCTCTACTGTCTGGCAAAAATCCTTGCCTATGGAAATGTTAGTGATGCCTCGAGTGCCCTGATGCCCCATGAGGAGTCTGACCGATTGATGTCTGGTGTGTACGTTTCGTTATGCAAGTCATTTATGGTGAATCATAAAGATCTGTTTACAACATTGCAGGAAATGTAATTGGTTTTCAGTAAATGAATAATCCAATGTGAAATTTCCAGGGAAGTGTGATTACATTATGTGAGCGAGACATTTCAAGATCCAGAGATCCAGATATTTACTTCTCTGAAATTATTTACTTCTGTTATAATCAGGTAAGAGCCTGGTGTTGGCTTAGTGGTTAGGGTGCCGGCTTGGGATCCTGGGTTCCAATCCCGGTCGATCGCTGAATTAACGCCAGGTGGGTTGACGGCAAATTGAGTACTGGTTCACTGGTACTTTATGCACATACATACCTGTGTGTCCCTGTGTGTCACTCGAGGCGACCAACAGGGTTGGCGGCAGGAAGGGCATCCGGCCATAAAACATTGCTTAAAAAACGGGACCACGGTGCCCAAAAAAGGCCAACCCCGCTCTGCGGGGGAAAATGGCCTCTAAAGGCGATTCTTGTTCTTGTTATAAACAGGTAAAACGGTCTTATATAATATTGTCGCATGACCACCCTGACCATGTGAGCTAGGCCTCTGCGGTTGAGGTGTATTATGACAACGCAGGTTTCCCCGTAGTTTTGCGCCTTTGTTCTATTACTCGAATGGCGGAAGATAAAGTATCTGCACATGCATTACTTTAAACACAATTTTTACACAACAATAATAAATAAACATAGTTTGTAATTAATGAGCACAAAACTAAGTCTTTTTGCCTGAGAGCACCAATTTGCCATGGGCCCAAAAACGAGACAAACCTAAACAACCATGAAGCAAAACCTTATCTATAGCTACAAGCTGTTTACACCCACAACCATAGGGAAGCTAGGAATTCCTGGGACAAAAAGGATAAATTAATATGAAGTGGGGAGGGGAATGGAGAAAGGGATCCTGCTGGAGAATTAAAGGTCCTGAAAGGTTGAGGCCTTTGTTCAGGTCTGATGCCTGGACTAGCCT
This sequence comes from Myxine glutinosa, assembly GCF_964187855.1. Classification (NCBI taxonomy): domain Eukaryota; kingdom Metazoa; phylum Chordata; class Myxini; order Myxiniformes; family Myxinidae; genus Myxine; species Myxine glutinosa. Next base: position 35,672 of record NW_027616515.1, on the reverse strand, counting down.
CACAGTGGGAGGTGCCTCATCCCCACCAATATCCCGGCCTAAGCAGGGTGCACCCTTGGACTTGTAATTGGATGGACAACTTGACCAATGCATACTCAGCATATGAACAGCTCGGCCAATGGATACAAGGCAAATGGATAGCGCAGGACAATGAATATCTTTCCAGAGGGATGGAGCAGGATCTCAACTACTACTACATCTACTACGCAACTACTTCTACAGGATCGCAACTACAGACAGATCGCAACGACTGATGTTCGCCACACACCGGCCGTTCACACTTCTCTCTCCACACTCTCTGCCTTCTTTTAGCTGTGTGAAGAGTAATTCCATAGCCATTTCCACAATTTGATCAATTTACCTAAAAAACAAGTCCCTCTGACCCAATATGGAATTATGAAACGGTGCTTATATATGCCAGACAGGAATAGAAGGTGCGTAAATAAATTGGGGGTTACTGGTGTAAACTGAAAGAGTGAAAGGGAGGATATAACATTGGCTTTGGTAGACAACTTATACCGGTAGCTTTTTAACCAACTGTTTCAAGTTGGGCAGGGTGCCCTGTGGGATATCAATAAGCAGGATTACAAGGCTTTATGTGCAATACAGACATTAATCGTCAACTACACCTTTTCACACATATACAGGACCTGGGACCCGTGATTCCCCACCATTTTTTTCCGTATACGTTGCAATATCTTGAGACTTCACTTATACAGTGCATTCAGAAAGTATTCAGACCCCTCCACTTTTTTCACTTTTGTTATGTTGCAGCCTTATGCTGAAATCGTTTAAATTCATTTTTTCCCTCATCAATCTACACTCAATACCCCATAATGACAAAGAGAAAACAGGATTTTAGAAAATTTTCCAAATTTATTAAAAAGAAAAAACTGAAATATCACATTTACATAAGTATTCATACCCTTTGCTATAACACTTGAAATTTAGCTCAGGTGCCTTCCATTTCTCTTGATCATCTTTGAGATGTTTCTACACCTTGATTGGAGTCCACCTGTGGTAAATTCAATTGTTTGGACATGATTTGGAAAGGCACACACCTGTCTACAGTCACGTGACAAAGTAAGTACACCCCATGTAAAGTTTTGACTTTTTCAACATATTTCAACATACAGCTATTTGATCTTCATTTCAACAATATTGATAGATAAAGGTGATATAATATAACAAATATCATGAAATATTTACATTTTGTAGTCCATTGTATAATTTAAATAAACATAAATGCAAATTTCGCATGTGGAAAAAGTAAGTACACCCTTGGCTCTAATAGGTGGTATTGCCCCTTTTGGCAGAAACAACCTTAAGTAGGCGTTTCTTATAACTGTCTACCAGTCTCTGACATCGACTGGGAGAAATTTTTGCCTGCTCCTCCATGCAGAATTCTTTCAGCTGTGCGATGTTTGAGGGGTTTCTTGCATGCACAGCTCGTTTCAAATACCCCCACAACATCACGATGGGATTTAGATCCGGGCTTTGACTTGGCCATTCCAGAACCCTCCATTTCTTTCTTTTTCAGCCATTCCTTGGTGGATTTACTGGTATGTTTAGGGTCATTGTCATGTTGCATGGTTCACCTTCGGTTGAGCTTCAACTTCCCGACAAATGGCCTCACATTATCCTCAAGCACCCTCTGGTACAATGAATAATTCATCGTGGATTATATGATGGTGAGCTGCCCAGGCCCTGATGCAGCAAAGCTGCCCCAAACCATAATATTTCCACCACCATGCTTTACAGTTGGTATCAGGTTCTTGTGGTCAAATGCTGTCTTTGGTTTTCGCCAAACCTGTCTTCTGGTACTGTGGCCAAATAGCTCTACCTTTGACTCATCTGTCCAGAGCACATTGTTCCAGAAGTGCTGGTCTTTGCCTCGGTGTTCATTGGCAAACTTTAGTCTTGCCCTGATGTTCTTTCTGGAGAGCAAAGGTTTCCTCCTGGCACACCTCCCATGTAGATCAAATTTGTGCAGCCTCTTCCTCATGGTAGACTCGTGCACTTTGACATCAACAGTGGCAAGAGCTACCTGTCGGTCCCGTGATGACATTCTGGGGTTCTTAGAGACTTCTTTCAGCATCTTGCGGTCTGCTCTCGGGCTGAACTTGCTGGGGCGGCCTGGCCTGAACAAGTTGGCAGTTGTTTGGAATCTTCTCCATTTGTAGATGATCTTCTGGACAGTCGAATGATTGATTTCAAATTGTTTGGAGATCTTTTTAAATCCATTCCCAGACTCGTAGGCATCTATAACCTTCTTTCTGAAGGCCTCAGAGAGCTCTTTTGATCTAGGCATGGTGACGCCACACACTTCGACAACAAAGAGCAAACCAAACTAAATGTCTGAGGTTTAAATAAGACAGGTTCCTCCAAGATCCTCTATAACGATGTTCTAATCATTTGCACCTGAGCTGGTGCACCTGATTCTAATTTAAGGTATTTGAAGTCGTGATAAATGTAGGGGTGTACTTACTTTTTCGACATGCGAAATTTGCATTTATGTTTATTTAAATTATACAATGGACTACAAAATGTAAATGTTTCATGATATTTGTTATATTATATCACCTTTATCTATCAATATTGTTGAAATGAAGATCAAATAGCTGTATGTTGAAATATGTTGAAAAAGTCAAAACTTTACATGGGGTGTACTTACTTTTTCACATGATTGTATATAAGGTCTCACAGCTGACGATGCATATCAGAGCAAAAACCAAGCCATGAGGTCGAAGGAACTGCCTGCAGAGCTCAGAGACAGGATTGTGTCGAGGCACATATCTGGGGAAGCCTACAAAAAAATTTCTGCTGCATTGAAGGTTCCCAAGAGCACAGTGGCCTCCATAATTCTTAAATGGAAGAAGTTTGGAACAACCAGGACTCTTCCTAGAGCTGGCCGCCCGGCCAAACTGAGCAATCGGGGGAGAAGGGCCTTGGTAAGAGAGGTGACCAAGAACCCGATGGTCACTCTGGCTGAGCTCCAGAGATCCTGTGTGGAGATGGGAAAAACCTCCAGAAGGACAACCATCACTGCAACACTCCACCGATCTGGGCTTTATGGCAGAGTGGCCAGACGGAAGCCTCTCCTCAGTGAAAGACACATGAAAACCCGCTTGGAGTTTGCAAAAAAGCACCTAAAGGACTCTCAGACTGTGAGAAACCAAGATTGAACTGTTTGGCTTCCGTCTGGCCTGCTTGGTGCTGCTTAAGCAATTTCTTGGCAAATTGGCAAATTTCTTGGCAAAAATTACGCTGGGTGGTTTGCCATTGCCGTCCCAGCAGTAGTCAGGGCAGGAATTTTTAATTTGTTCAGGGTGCCGGCGATAGCTTGCCTACTCTTTGCGAAAGACACCCAGTTTAACGTCCTTCTGGGGGACGGTACAAACATTGATGAATTGGATCACCCTGCCTGTGAAACACCGATTTGAGAGTTTATAGCTGGGTTGAGATTCAAACCAAGGCCAGACAAGGTAGGTAGGCGAGCATGTGTACCTCAAGGTCATCCAGCTAGCCCTTGAAATAATGAGGAAATGGCAAAGTACTATACAGTGCCTTCAGGAAGTATTCACACCGCTTGACTTCTTCACATTTTGTTGTGTTACAGCCTGAATTTATAAAATGGGTTTAATTTTAAAATTTTGACACAAAATACCACATAAAGACAAAGTGAAAATATTCTTTTAGAAAATTATTTACAAATTTATTGAAAATGAAACACAGAAATATCGAATCTATTCAAGTATTCAACCCCCTGAGTGCCAGCGATATTCTAATCTACACCTCGTAGATGTGCCTTTGGCGGCAATTACAGCTTAGAGTCTTCTTGGGTTTGTCTGTATCAGCTTTGCACATCTTGATTTGCGGAGCTTCTCCCATTTTTCCTTGTAGATTTGCTCAAGCTCCGTCAAGTTGGATGCGAAGTGTTGGTGAACAGCAATCCTCAAATCTTTCCTCAGATTCTCAAAGGGGCTTTTCTGGTCTGGGCTTTGGCTGGGCCACTCGAGGACTTTCACTTTCTTGTTCTGAAGCCATTCCAGTGTTCCTTTAGCTATATGCTTGTGGTCATTGTCCTGTTGGAACGTAAATCTTCGACGCAGTCTAAGGTCTTTTGCACTCTGAAGCAGTTTCTCCTCAAGGATTTGCCTATATTTGGATCCATTTATTGTTCCCTCTATCTTTACAAGTATTCCAGTCCCTGCCACTGACAAGCATCCCCATAGCATGATGTTGCCACCACCATGATGCATGGTAGGTATGATATTAGATGGTGATGAGCTGTGCTTGGTTTCCACCAGACGTAGCGCTTTGCATTCAGGCAAAAGAGCTCAATAGTAGTCTCATCAGACCACATAATATTTTGCCTCATTCTCTCAGTCTTTCACGTGCCTTTTTGCAAACTCCAGGCGTGCTGTCATGTGCCTTTTTCTCAGGAGTGGCTTCCGTCTGGCCACTCTCCCATAAAGCCTAGATTTGTGAAGGGCTGCAGAGACTGTTGTCCTTCTGACAGGTCCTCCCATCTCAGCCAAGGAACTCTGTTGTTCTGTCAGAGTGGTCATTGGATTCTTGGTCACCTCTCTGACCAAGGTCCTTCTTGCCCAGTTGCTCAATCAGACGGCCAGCTCGAGGAAGTCTGTGTATTCCGTATTCTTTCCATTTCCTAATGATCTAGCTCACTGTGCTCTTGGGAACTTTCAACACTCGAGTGAAGAAATTGTTTTAAACCCTTCCCCAGATCTATGCCTCCTCACCATTCTATCTCAGCACAGTTTGTTGGTCTTCATTAAAGATTGTCTGCTCTGCCATGCACTGTCAAATATAGGAACTTGTATAGAAAGGTGTGTTTCTCTCGAAATCATGTCCAATCAATTGAATTGGCCACAGGTGGACTACAATCAAGTTGTTGAGCAATCTCAATGATGATCAAAGGAAATTGGATGCACCTGAGCTCAAGTTGGAGTGTCATAGCAAAGGGGTTGAATACTTATTGACTTCAGACATTTCTGCTTTTCATTTTTAATTAATTTGTAAAACGTTCTAAAACAATTACACTTTGACATTATGGGGTAATATGTGTAGATCAATGACAAAAAATCTCAATTTAATCCATTTTAAATTCAGGCTGAAGCAACAAAATGTGAAAAAATGAAGGGGTATGAATACTTTCTGAAGGCACTGTAGTATCGGGTCTATCCCTGACGACACTCTTCTGCTACAAGTTTGTGACACCAATTCAGATTTAGAGCTTCTTAAACATGTTTCAAGATCTGCAATAATTTGTTTGCTTTATCCTGCCAACGCGATCTCACTGCTCTCACATTTGTGAATTAAATTAGCAATATCACAGCAATCAAATTAGCAATATCACCACAATTAAATAAGCAATATCACAGCAATTAAATGAGCAATATCACAGCAATTAAATTAGCAATACCACAGCAATTAAATTAGCAATATCACAGCAATTAAATTAGGAATATCACAGCAAATAAATAATCAATATCACAGCAATTAAATCAGCAACACCACAGCAATTAAATTAGCAATATCACAGCAATTAAATGAGCAATATCACAGCAATTAAATGAGCAATATCACCACAATTAAATAAGCAATATCACAGCAATTAAATTAGCAATACCACAGCAATTAAATTAGCAATATCACAGCAATTAAATTAGGAATATCACAGCAAATAAATTAGCAATATCACAGCAATTAAATTAGCAATATCACAGCAATTAAATTAGCAATAGCACAGCAATTAAATTACCAATATCACAGCAATTAAATTACCAATATCACAGCAATTAAATTAGCAATATCACAGCAATTAAATTAGCAATATCACAGCAATTAAATTAGCAATATCACAGCAATTAAATTAGCAATAACACAGCAATTAAATTAGCAATATCACTGCAATTAAATTAGCAATATCACAGCAATTAAATTAGTGATATCACAGCAATTAAATTAGCGATATCACAGCAATTAAATTAGCAATATCACAGCAATTAAATTAGCAATATCACTGCAATTAAATTAGCAATATCACAGCAATTAAATTAGGAATATCACAGCAAATAAATTAGCAATACCACAGCAATTAAATTAGCAATATCACAGCAATTAAATTAGCAATATCATTGCAATTAAATTTGCAATATCACAGCAATTAAATTAGCAATATCACAGCAATTAAATTAGCAATATCACAGCAATTAAATTAGCAATATCACAGCAATTAAATTAGCAATATCACAGCAATTAAATTAGCAATATCACAGCAATTAAACTAGCAATATCACCGCAATTAAAATAGCAATATCACAGCAATTAAATTAGCAATATCACAGCAATTAAATTAGCAATATCACAGCAATTAAATGAGCAATATCACATCAATTAAATGAGCAATATCACAGCAATTAAATTAGCAATATCACTGCAATTAAATTAGCAATATCACAGCAATTAAATTAGCAATATCACAGCAATTAAATTAGCAATATCACAGCAATTAAATTAGCAATATCACAGCAATCAAATTAGCAATATCACAACAATTAAATCAGCAATATCACAGCAATTAAATTAGCAATATCACAGCAATTAAATTAGCAATATCACAGCAATTAAATTAGCAATATCACAGCAATTAAATTAGCAATATCACAGCAATTAAATTAGCAATATCAGAGCAATTAAATCAGCAAAATCACAGCAATTAAATTAGCAATATCACAGCAATTAAATTAGCAATATCACAGCAATTAAATTAGCAATATCACAGCAATTAAATTAGCAATATCTCAGCAATTAAATTAGCAATATCAAAGCAATTAAATGAGCAATATCACAGCAATTAAATGAGCAATATCACAGCAATTAAATTAGCAATATCACAGCAATTATATTAGCAATATCACCGCAATTAAAAGAGCAATATCACCGCAATTAAAATAGCAATATCACCGCAATTAAAATAGCAATATCACCACAATAAAAATAGCAATATCACAGCAATTAAATTAGCAATATCACAGCAATTAAATTATCAATATCACAGCAATTAAATTAGCAATATCACCGCAATTAAAATAGCAATATCACCGCAATTAAAATAGCAATATCACCGCAATTAAAATAGCAATATCACAGCAATTAAATTAGCAATATCACAGCAATTAAATTAGCAATACCACAGCAATTAAATTAGCAATATCACAGCAATTAAATTAGCAATACCACAGCAATTAAATTAGCAATATCACAGCAATTAAATTAGCAATATCACAGCAATTAAATTAGCAATATCACAGCAATTAAATTAGCAATATCACAGCAATTAAATTAGCAATATCACAGCAATTAAATTAGCCATATCACAGCAATTAAATTAGCAATAACACAGCAATTAAATTAGCAATATCACAGCAATTAAATTAGCAATATCACCGCAATTAAAATAGCAATACCACAGCAATTCAATTAGCAATATCACAGCAATTAAATGAGAAATATCACAGCAATTAAATTAGCAATATCACAGCAATTAAATTAGCAATATCACTGCAATTAAATTAGCAATATCACAGCAATTAAATTAGCAATATCACAGCAATTAAATTAGCAATATCACAGCAATTAAATTAGCAATATCACAGCAATCAAATTAGCAATATCACAACAATTAAATCAGCAATATCACAGCAATTAAATTAGCAATATCACAGCAATTAAATTAGCAATATCACAGCAATTAAATTAGCAATATCACAGCAATTAAATTGGCAATATCACAGCAATTAAATTAGCAATATCAAAGCAATTAAATGAGCAATATCACAGCAATTAAATGAGCAATATCACAGCAATTAAATTAGCAATATCACAGCAATTAAATTAGCAATATCACCGCAATTAAAATAGCAATATCACCGCAATTAAAATAGCAATATCACCGCAATTAAATTAGCAATATCACAGCAATTAAATTAGCAATATCACAGCAATTAAATTAGCAGTATCACAGCAATTAAATTAGCAATATCACCGCAATTAAAATAGCAATATCACCGCAATTAAAATAGCAATATCACAGCAATTAAATTAGCAATATCACTGCAATTAAAATAGCAATATCACTGCAATTAAAATAGCAATATCACCGCAATTAAAATAGCAATATCACAGCAATTAAATTAGCAATATCACAGCAATTTAATTAGCAATACCACAGCAATTAAATTAGCAATATCACAGCAATTAAATTAGCAATACCACAGCAATTAAATTAGCAATATCACAGCAATTAAATTAGCAATATCACAGCAATTAAACGAGCAATATCACAGCAATTAAAATAGCAATATCACCACAATTAAAATAGCAATATCACAGCAATTAAATTAGCAATATCACAGCAATTAAATTAGCAATATCACAGCAATTAAATTAGCAATATCACCGCAATTAAAATAGCAATATCACCGCAATTAAAATAGCAATATCACAGCAATTAAATTAGCAATATCACTGCAATTAAAATAGCAATATCACTGCAATTAAAATAGCAATATCACCGCAATTAAAATAGCAATATCACAGCAATTAAATTAGCAATATCACAGCAATTTAATTAGCAATACCACAGCAATTAAATTAGCAATATCACAGCAATTAAATTAGCAATACCACAGCAATTAAATTAGCAATATCACAGCAATTAAATTAGCAATATCACAGCAATTAAACGAGCAATATCACAGCAATTAAATTAGCAATATCACAGCAATTAAGTCAGCAATATCACAGCAATTAAATTAGCAATATCACTGCAATTAAATTGGTAATATCACAGCAATTAAATTAGCAATATCACAGCAATTAAATTAGCAATATCACAGCAATTAAATTAGCAATATCACAGCAATTAAATTAGCAATATCACAGCAATTAAATTAGCAATATCACCGCAATTAAAATAGCAATATCACAGCAATTAAATTAGCAATATCACAGCAATTAAATGAGCAATATCACATCAATTAAATAAGCAATATCACAGCAATTAAATTAGCAATATCACTGCAATTAAATTAGCAATATCACAGCAATTAAATTAGCAATATCACAGCAATTAAATTAGCAATATCACAGCAATTAAATTAGCAATATCACAGCAATCAAATTAGCAATATCACAACAATTAAATCAGCAATATCACAGCAATTAAATTTGCAATATCACAGCAATTAAATTAGCAATATCACAGCAATTAAATTAGCAATATCACAGCAATTAAATTAGCAATATCACAGCAATTAAATTAGCAATATCAGAGCAATTAAATCAGCAATATCACAGCAATTAAATTAGCAATATCACAGCAATTAAATTAGCAATATCACAGCAATTAAATTAGCAATATCACAGCAATTAAATTAGCAATATCACAGCAATTAAATTAGCAATATCACAGCAATTTAATTTGTAATATCACAGCAATTAAATTAGCAATATCACAGCAATTAAATTAGCAATATCACAGCAATCAAATTAGCAATATCACAACAATTAAATCAGCAATATCACAGCAATTAAATTAGCAATATCACTGCAATTAAATTAGCAATATCAGAGAAATTAAATTAGCAATATCACAGCAATTAAATTAGCAATACCACAGCAATTAAATTTGCAATATCACAGCAATTAAATCAGCAACACCACAGCAATTAAATTAGCAATATCACAGCAATTAAATGAGCAATATCACAGCAATTAAATGAGCAATATCACAGCAATTAAATTAGCAATATCACAGCAATTAAATGAGCAATATCACAGCAATTAAATGAGCAATATCACAGCAATTAAATTAGCAATATCACAGCAATTAAATTAGCAATATCAAGGCAATCAAATTAGCAATATCACAGCAATTAAATCAGCAATATCACAGCAATTAAATTAGCAATATCACTGCAATCAAATTAGCAATATCACAGCAATTAAATCAGCAATATCACAGCAATTAAATTAGCAATATCACAGCAATTAAATCAGCAATATCACAGAAATTAAATTAGCAATATCACTGCAATTAAATTAGCAATATCACAGCAATTAAATTAGCAATATCACAGCAATTAAATTAGCAATATCACAGCAATTAAATTAGCAATATCACAGCAATTAAACGAGCAATATCACAGCAATTAAATTCGCAATATCGCAGCAATTTAATTAGCAATATCACAGCAATTTAATTAGCAATATCACAGCAATTAAATTAGCAATATCACAGCAATTAAATTAGCAATATCACAGCAATTAAATTAGCAGTATCACAGCAATTAAATGAACAATACCACAGCAATTAAATTAGCAATATCACAGCAATTAAATTAGCAATATGACAGCAATTAAATCAGCAATATCACAGCAATTAAATTAGCAATATCACTGCAATTAAATTAGCAATATCAGCAATTAAATTAGCAATATCACAGCAATTAAATTAGCAATATCATAGCAATTAAATTAGCAAGATCACAGCAATTAAATTAGCAAGATCACAGCAATTAAATTAGCAATATCACAGCAATTAAATTAGCAATATCACAGCAATTAAATTAGCAATATCACAGCAATCAAATGAGCTATATCACAGCAATTAAATTAGCAATATCACAGCAATTAAATTGGCAATATCACAGCAATTAAATTAGCAATACCACAGCAATTAAATTGGCAATACCACCGCAATTAAATTGGCAATACCACAGCAATTAAATTAGCAATACCACAGCAATTAAATTGGCAATACCACAGCAATTAAATTGGCAATACCACAGCAATTAAATTGGCAATACCACAGCAATTAAATGAGCAATACCACAGCAATTAAATTGGCAATACCACAGCAATTAAATTGGCAATACCACAGCAATTAAATTGGCAATACCACAGCAATTAAATTGGCAATAACACAGCAATTAAATTGGCAATACCACAGCAATTAAATTGTCAATACCACAGCAATTAAATTGGCAATACCACAGCAATTAAATTGGCAATACCACAGCAATTAAATTAGCAATACCACAGCAATTAAATTAGCAATATCACAGCAATTAAATCAGCAACACCACAGCAATTAAATTAGCAATATCACAGCAATTAAATGAGCAATATCACAGCAATTAAATTAGCAATATCACAGCAATTAAATTAGCAATATCAAGGCAATCAAATTAGCAATATCACAGCAATTAAATCAGCAATATCACAGCAATTAAATTAGCAATATCACTGCAATTAAATTAGTAATATCACAGCAATTAAATTAGCAATATCACAGCAATTAAATCAGCAATATCACAGAAATTAAATGAGCAATATCACTGCAATTAAATTAGCAATATCACAGCAATTAAATTAGCAATATCACAGCAATGAAATTAGCAATATCACAGCAATTAAATTAGCAATATCACAGCAATTAAATGAGCAATATCACAGCAATTAAATGAGCAATATCACAGCAATTAAATTAGCAATATCACAGCAATTAAATTAGCAATATCAAGGCAATCAAATTAGCAATATCACAGCAATTAAATCAGCAATATCACAGCAATTAAATTAGCAATATCACTGCAATCAAATTAGCAATATCACAGCAATTAAATCAGCAATATCACAGCAATTAAATTAGCAATATCACAGCAATTAAATCAGCAATATCACAGAAATTAAATTAGCAATATCACTGCAATTAAATTAGCAATATCACAGCAATTAAATTAGCAATATCACAGCAATTAAATTAGCAATATCACAGCAATTAAATTAGCAATATCACAGCAATTAAACGAGCAATATCACAGCAATTAAATTCGCAATATCGCAGCAATTTAATTAGCAATATCACAGCAATTTAATTAGCAATATCACAGCAATTTAATTAGCAATATCACAGCAATTAAATTAGCAATATCACAGCAATTAAATTAGCAATATCACAGCAATTAAATTAGCAATATCACAGCAATTAAATTAGCAGTATCACAGCAATTAAATGAACAATACCACAGCAATTAAATTAGCAATATCACAGCAATTAAATTAGCAATATGACAGCAATTAAATCAGCAATATCACAGCAATTAAATTAGCAATATCACTGCAATTAAATTAGCAATATCAGCAATTAAATTAGCAATATCACAGCAATTAAATTAGCAATATCATAGCAATTAAATTAGCAAGATCACAGCAATTAAATTAGCAATATCACAGCAATTAAATTAGCAAGATCACAGCAATTAAATTAGCAATATCACAGCAATTAAATTAGCAATATCACAGCAATTAAATTAGCAATATCACAGCAATCAAATGAGCTATATCACAGCAATTAAATTAGCAATATCACAGCAATTAAATTGGCAATATCACAGCAATTAAATTAGCAATACCACAGCAATTAAATTGGCAATACCACCGCAATTAAATTGGCAATACCACAGCAATTAAATTAGCAATACCACAGCAATTAAATTGGCAATACCACAGCAATTAAATTGGCAATACCACAGCAATTAAATTGGCAATACCACAGCAATTAAATGAGCAATACCACAGCAATTAAATTGGGAATACCACAGCAATTAAATTGGCAATACCACAGCAATTAAATTGGCAATACCACAGCAATTAAATTGGCAATAACACAGCAATTAAATTGGCAATACCACAGCAATTAAATTGTCAATACCACAGCAATTAAATTGGCAATACCACAGCGATTAAATTGGCAATACCACAGCAATTAAATTAGCAATACCACAGCAATTAAATTAGCAATATCACAGCAATTAAATCAGCAACACCACAGCAATTAAATTAGCAATATCACAGCAATTAAATGAGCAATATCACAGCAATTAAATTAGCAATATCACAGCAATTAAATTAGCAATATCAAGGCAATCAAATTAGCAATATCACAGCAATTAAATCAGCAATATCACAGCAATTAAATTAGCAATATCACTGCAATTAAATTAGCAATATCACCGCAATTAAAATAGCAATATCACAGCAATTAAATTATCAATATCACAGCAATTAAATTAGCAATATCACCGCAATTAAAATAGCAATATCACCGCAATTAAAATAGCAATATCACAGCAATTAAATTAGCAATATCACCGCAATTAAAATAGCAATATCACCGCAATTAAAATAGCAATATCACAGCAATTAAATTAGCAATATCACAGCAATTAAATTAGCAATACCACAGCAATTAAATTAGCAATATCACAGCAATTAAATTAGCAATACCACAGCAATTAAATTAGCAATATCACAGCAATTAAATTAGCAATATCACAGCAATTAAATTAGCAATATCACAGCAATTAAATTAGCAATATCACAGCAATTAAATTAGCAATATCACAGCAATTAAATTAGCCATATCACAGCAATTAAATTAGCAATAACACAGCAATTAAATTAGCAATATCACAGCAATTAAATTAGCAATATCACCGCAATTAAAATAGCAATATCACAGCAATTCAATTAGCAATATCACAGCAATTAAACGAGAAATATCACAGCAATTAAATGAGCAATATCACTGCAATTAAATTAGCAATATCACAGCAATTAAATTAGCAATATCACAGCAATTAAATTAGCAATATCACAGCAATTAAATTAGCAATATCACAGCAATCAAATTAGCAATATCACAACAATTAAATCAGCAATATCACAGCAATTAAATTAGCAATATCACAGCAATTAAATTAGCAATATCACAGCAATTAAATTAGCAATATCACAGCAATTAAATTGGCAATATCACAGCAATTAAATTAGCAATATCAAAGCAATTAAATGAGCAATATCACAGCAATTAAATGAGCAATATCACAGCAATTAAATTAGCAATATCACCGCAATTAAATTAGCAATATCACCGCAATTAAAATAGCAATATCACCGCAATTAAAATAGCAATATCACCGCAATTAAAATAGCAATATCACCACAATTAAAATAGCAATATCACAGCAATTAAATTAGCAATATCACAGCAATTAAATTAGCAATATCGCAGCAATTAAATTAGCAATATCACCGCAATTAAAATAGCAATATCACCGCAATTAAAATAGCAATATCACAGCAATTAAATTAGCAATATCACTGCAATTAAAATAGCAATATCACTGCAATTAAAATAGCAATATCACCGCAATTAAAATAGCAATATCACAGCAATTAAATTAGCAATATCACAGCAATTTAATTAGCAATACCACAGCAATTAAATTAGCAATATCACAGCAATTAAATTAGCAATACCACAGCAATTAAATTAGCAATATCACAGCAATTAAATTAGCAATATCACAGCAATTAAACGAGCAATATCACAGCAATTAAATTAGCAATATCACAGCAATTAAGTCAGCAATATCACAGCAATTAAATTAGCAATATCACTGCAATTAAATTGGTAATATCACAGCAATTAAATTAGCAATATCACAGCAATTAAATTAGCAATATCACAGCAATTAAATTAGCAATATCACAGCAATTAAATTAGCAATATCACAGCAATTAAATTAGCAATATCACCGCAATTAAAATAGCAATATCACAGCAATTAAATTAGCAATATCACAGCAATTAAATGAGCAATATCACATCAATTAAAGTAGCAATATCACAGCAATTAAATTAGCAATATCACTGCAATTAAATTAGCAATATCACAGCAATTAAATTAGCAATATCACAGCAATTAAATTAGCAATATCACAGCAATTAAATTAGCAATATCACAGCAATCAAATTAGCAATATCACAACAATTAAATCAGCAATATCACAGCAATTAAATTTGCAATATCACAGCAATTAAATTAGCAATATCACAGCAATTAAATTAGCAATATCACAGCAATTAAATTAGCAATATCACAGCAATTAAATTAGCAATATCAGAGCAATTAAATCAGCAATATCACAGCAATTAAATTAGCAATATCACAGCAATTAAATTAGCAATATCACAGCAATTAAATTAGCAATATCACAGCAATTAAATTAGCAATATCACAGCAATTAAATTAGCAATATCACAGCAATTTAATTTGTAATATCACAGCAATTAAATTAGCAATATCACAGCAATTAAATTAGCAATATCACAGCAATCAAATTAGCAATATCACAACAATTAAATCAGCATTATCACAGCAATTAAATCAGCAATATCACAGAAATTAAATGAGCAATATCACTGCAATTAAATTAGCAATATCACAGCAATTAAATTAGCAATATCACAGCAATGAAATTAGCAATATCACAGCAATTAAATGAGCAATATCACAGCAATTAACCGAGCAATATCACAGCAATTAAATTAGCAATATCGCAGCAATTAAATTAGCAATATCACAGCAATTTAATTAGCAATATCACAGCAATTAAATTAGCAATATCACAGCAATTTAATTAGCAATATCACAGCAATTAAATTAGCAATATCACAGCAATTAAATTAGCAATATCACAGCAATTAAATTAGCAATATCACAGCAATTAAATGAACAATACCACAGCAATTAAATTAGCAATATCACAGCAATTAAATTAGCAATATCACAGCAATCAAATTAGCAATATGACAGCAATTAAATCAGCAATATCACAGCAACTAAATTAGCAATATCACTGCAATTAAATTCGCAATATCACAGCAATTAAATTAGCAATATCACAGCAATTAAATTAGCAATATCACAGCAATTAAATTAGCAATATCACAGCAATTAAATTAGCAAGATCACAACAATTAAATTAGCAATATCACAGCAATTAAATTAGCAAGATCACAACAATTAAATTAGCAATATCACAACAATTAAATTAGCAATATCACAGCAATTAAATTAGCAATATCACAGCAATTAAATTAGCAATATCACAGCAATCAAATGAGCAATATCACAGCAATCAAATGAGCAATATCACAGCAATTAAATTAGCAATATCACAGCAATTAAATTGGCAATATCACAGCAATTAAATTAGCAATACCACCACAATTAAATTGGCAATACCACAGCAATTAAATTAGCAATACCACAGCAATTAAATTGGCAATACCACAGCAATTAAATTGGCAATAACGCAGCAATTAAATTGGCAATACCACAGCAATCAAATTGGCAATACCACAGCAATTAAATTGCCAATACCACAGCAATTAAATTGGCAATACCACAGCAATTAAATTGGCAATACCACAGCAATTAAATTGGCAATACCACAGCAATTAAATTGGCAATACCACAGCAATTAAATTGGCAATACCACAGCAATTAAATTAGCAATACCACAGCAATTAAATTAGCAATATCACAGCAATTAAATTAGCAATATCACAGCAATTAAATTAGCAATATCACCGCAATTAAATTAGAAATATCACAGCAATTAAAATAGCAATATCACAACAATTAAATTAGCAATATCAATAGGGCTATACATTTTGCATTTGAAATATATATGCTAAATTATAAAAATGTGTTTTTAATCCACATGGGGGTTGCACTTGGTGGTTTGTGGTGTGAAAAGGATTCCAGGTATTCAGACAAAACTTTGTGGACAGGTTGGGTATGTGACAAGGATAAATTGATTCGATTTTGGTGAAGATCCAGATCTGGATACGGATTCGAGAATTTTTTAAGTGTTTGTTCACCATTAAGTGATAGCGTCAAAAACGATTATAAAACGATATCCCAAAAAGTTATGGACAGATTCGTACACAACTTGGTGGATGAGTACGTTAGGTGACACAAACAAGCCGATTAGATTTTGGTTCAGGTCCGAATCCAGATCCAGTCTATCAGTGGGATACAAAACATAAACTGTTCAGCCTCGCTGAGGTATGTGCCCTGCCGAGTGTCCTTCTCGTTTATAGAGGATTTACGCAAAGGTCTAATATGATGGGACAAGTGTCTTAAGCTCAAAAATGACTTGAGATTTGTCACTATCGTTTTTGTGTCATACGGTATATTCATGTGTTCAAGCTTATAACTAAGAGTATAAACAAAAGTCCAGGTCAAATTTGCAGCACCCGAATAATTAGTACTGCAAAATATGTGCTTGGAAGTGAAAATTAGTTGGAAAAGCTAGTAATTCAGTCGAAGATAAAAACTTTGATTGGTTATACATAACAGAGACACAAGCACACAAACAAGTAAACCTGGGCTTGGAGCTGTACATCCTGGGATATTGATGAAAGATGGTGGTGAACGTCCTGCGCTTGTCTCCATCTCCATGGTTATATTGATTGGACCCAGAAGCTTCCCCAATTCCCAACTCGATGTCATGACAGTTACCAATGTTGCAACTGGTTCTGACTCCTTCACTTTCGGTAAAGCAGCTGGAGAGTTTTCTTTGGTAATTGACACATGAACTGGAAATTTTGTTGTATTGGAAACTGAATCATGCTTCTTAGTGATGTAGTATGCAATGGTTCTTCCGCGAGCTTCTGTCGGATCCAGGGGCTGAGGGGAAATGTGAGAATAGTTTATACCAGCAAAAATACCAATCGCTTTGCTGACTAATTTAATCAAAAGACAACAGGTTATTCCTCACAAACATTCTGCTCTATTCATCCTATAATTTGCCTGACGTCATATTCCAACTGCTGGGAAGTTAGCTAGCATCACATTCTCCAACCATTCTTGCTGCTTACATATGGTGTGTGCAAAAGCCACTTCCACTTCCACTTCATTGCGAAGCTCAGTGTTGGATGCTTTGGTTTGAAGCTCGGCTTAAAATGAGTGAAATTAAACATTTTGAAAAATTAAAATTATTCTAACTCAGATTTCAACATCACCGTAATGCATATTATCAAGTTGTTTGAACTTTCTTTAAATTTATATGTGTGGGAAAATTACATGCCCAGACCAGGAAGCAGATCCTGGTCTGGGCATGTAATTTTCCCACATATATCAATTCAACTATTTAATCCTGTTCATTAATGAACATTCTTTACATAATAAGAAGATGATTTCTAATATCAGATACCACTGGGTGGCGTTATACAATACACATGTACATAGAGAGAGAATTGGGGTCTTCCCCCACCCTGAACTCTCTTCCCCAGATATGCTACCCAGACAGAAACCATACTTGGTATAGAAAGACAGAAACAGAAAGAAAATGCAAAATTCGGTTAGATTTGTTTCTGTATTTTTTTTTGTTTGTTTTTTAGCTTTCAAAGCATATATAAACAAACAAACAAGAAGACATCATGCAGAGCACGATATTTGCAAAATCCACCCCTCCCCCCCCAAAAAAGTTGTCATGGATACATCAAATTGTCCATTTCATTAAGATTAGAATTGACGATCTAAATCAAAGCTCGGGTCAATCGGATTAAAATTGATATTAGAAGTTTGACCTTGAGTTGACCTTTTGACCTTGAGTTGACCTTTGACCTTTTGCCCTTACATAGTTTTCCCAACTCAGCGATACATTGTGTAATTGCTGTTTAATGTTCAAGTAAATTGGATGAAAATCGATGATTTTTCAGATGAAAATTGATGATTTTAGAAGTTTGACCTTGAGTTGATTTTTAACCTTAAATAGTTGGTTTCCCAAATCAATGATATGCTGTGCAATTGCTATATAATTTTCAAGTAAATCGGATGAAAATTGACAGTTTTTCAGAGGAAAATTGATGATTTTAGAAGTTTGACCTTGAGTTGATCTTTGACCTTAAATAGTTGGTTTCCCAAAATCACTGATTTGTGCAATTGCTTATATTATTTTCAAGTAAATTGGATGAAAATAGATGATTTTTCAGATGAAAATTGATGATTTTAGAAGTTTGACCTTGATTTGATCTTTGACCTTAAATAGTTGGTTTCCCAAATCACTGATATGCTGTGCAGTTGCTATATAATTGTCAAGTAAATCGGATGAAAATTGCCGGTTTTTCAGAGGAAAATTGATGATTTTGGAAGTTTGGCCTTGAGTTGACCTTTGACCTTTTGACCTGAAAATAGTTGGTTTCCCAATTCAGTGAGGCACTGCACTATGCAAATGCTGTTAAATTTTCAAGTCAATTGGATGAAAAATTGCGATTTTAGAAATTTGACCTCCAGATGACCTTTGACCTAAAAATCAATAAGCTTCTCAATTGTGATGACCTCTACAACTTGGTGACGTTTCATGACGATCAAGTTAGAATTGTGACCTGTAGGCGAGTGACAAACAGACAGAATAACAAACGTTATCGACCAATATACTTGAAAAAATATTCGATTTTGCAAGTAACAAACAAACACGAATAGATCTTTATATATTAGATGACTTATTATTATTTCTTAGAATTGGAAATACAGAATTGTATTATTTTGCATGGCCCAGTAATGTGCATTTTAAAAACTACCACAATGTCTTATCGGTGTATTTATTATATCAAAATACATTGCACAGTGATATTCAAGCTTACTTTAATCTAATGTATTTCCTGTGCCAATACGCGTTACCAACCAGCCACAGCAGACGTGCTCGGCAGCGAGGAGGAGTCAGAGGATGGATGAACTCACGCCAGAGATGAGGTCCATACAGGGGTGCTGGGGTTTAGAAGTGACATAAAGAAGCAAGTCACCAATGAACCTGTTGCTAAATCCCTGCCCAACACCCAATCCTCAAACAGATGTGAAATTTGGCTGGGATGTTCAATTGTTTGCACACTTTCAAGGGATTTTGCAGAAAAATAATGAAGATATGACATCAAGAGACCACTTTGCCAATTACTCTATATCCTTCCCTGTAAACCAAAGAATGACAAACACTGAAGCCGGAAGACGGAAGCCAAACAGTTCAATCTTGGTTTCATCAGACCACAGAATCTTGTTTCTCACAGTCTGAGAGTCCTTTAGGTGCTTTTTTGCAAACTCCAAGCGGGCTTTCATGTGTCTTTCACTGAGGAGAGGCTTCCGTCTGGCCACTCTGCCATAAAGCCCAGATCGGTGGAGTGTTGCAGTGATGGTTGTCCTTCTGGAAGTTTCTCCCATCTCCACACAGGATCTCTGGAGCTCAGCCAGAGTGACCATTGGGTTCTTGGTCACCTCTCTTACCAAGGCCCTTCTCCCCCGATTGCTCAGTTTGGCCGGGCGGGCAGCTCTAGGAAGAGTCCTGGTTGTTCCAAACTTCTCCCATTTATTAATTATGGAGGCCACTGTGCTCTTTGGAACCTTCAATGCAGCAGAATTTTTTTTGTAGGCTTCCCCAGATCTCTGCCTCGACACAATCCTGTCTCTGAGCTCCGCAGGCAGTTCCTTCGACCACATGGCTTGGTTTTTGCTCTGATATGCATTGTCAGCTGTGAGACCTTATATAGACAGGTGTGTGCCTTTCCAAATCATGTCCAATCAATTGAATTTATCACAGGTGGACTCTAATCAAGGTGTAGAAATATCTAAAAAACTGATCAAGAGAAATGGGAGGCACCTGAGCTAAATTTCAAATGTCATAGCAAAGGGTATGAATACTTATGTCAATGTGATATTTCAGTTTTTTCTTTTTAATAAATTTGCAAAACTTTCTAAAATCCTGTTTTCTCTTTGTCATTATGGGGTATTGGGGTATTGAGTGTAGATTGATGAGGGAAAAAATGAATTTAAACAATTTCAGCATAAGGCTGCAACATAACAAAATGTGAAAAAAGTGAAGGGGTCTGAATACTTTCTGAATGCACTGTATATAAACAGCACAATCGGCAGACGGAGGAAGTGCTGAGATGTAGATACAGCAAAGGCTTGGGAGAGCTAGTGTGATGTAATTATCTTAGATGTGAGAATATTCACAAACTGACACAAACTTAGCTCCTGGTTATTGTGCTTTTCCACTTACGTGCATCAGATGTACGAGAGTTCTTGATGGATGACCATGAACTCCAACTTTCAGGTCTGGTTGTGGAATTAAAGTGAGCTCTAACTTGCAGGGCATACCGAGTATATGGCTTGAGGTTGGTCACATCCAAACTAAACGGCGTTTTAAACATATCCAGGAGCTTGGGGGTTGAGGTAAACTGTAGGAAAAAAGAGAAGAGAAGCTAAAAAGAATGGTGAGATTAAAAAAAACAACTAAATAATTATCGGATCCGAATCCATATTCAGATCTTCACCAAAATTGAATAGATTCTTCCTCGTCACACACACAACCTGTCCACAAGGTTTCGTCCAAATCCGTCCATAGCGTTTTGAGATATCCTGCTATGTATCTCTTTTGGCCCGATCTCCCAATGGTGAAGAATCACTTAAAAACATCTACTAGCCGGATCCGAATCCAGATCTTCACCAAAATCTAATCATTTTGTGCGTGTCACATACATTACCTCTCCGCCAAATTTCGTCTAAATCCGACACATAACTTTTTGAGATATCTTGTTCACGGACAGACAGACAAACAGACAGACCTTCGGTGGCGGTGGTAAAAAGTAAAGGATGGGAAAGTGGTGGATCATGATTTGAAAGGAAGAGTTGCAATGGAAAGTGCATGAATAAGTAATGAAAACATAAGGAAATAAAGATGACGTGGGGTTGATGAAAGAGGAAATCAAATTTTGGGAGATGGGAATGTTGGAGACTTTGGGATTTGGTCGATCTCTGGAAGATGACAGTTTTCAAAGGTATTGTAAATTGAAGAGGAGAGATCTGTGTGATGTGAAAATGATAGCATTTGCATGATTTTGTTGAGCAAGTCGATCCAAGGATAAAATATGTGGAAACTTGGATAAAAAGAAAAGCCTGATATATTTGATAGGTTGGAGAAGGCTGAAGAACTTGAGGAATTACTGCAAATGTTACGTCCTACTTCATGGACCTGTTAATGCTTTACTTTCCATCCAACCCTCCTGTTCTTCCGCCCATTTGGCTCATCTGACCATGTTCTTATCAAAGCTAACATCTCTCTAACCATTGTGAGGGAGCAACCTTAATACTGCAAAATATGATTGTTCGCAATGGGCAACTGGCACGGACTGCAATCGACCCTCTCACAAAAGGATTGGGATGACATCACATCATCTGATATTCATCCAGTCTTGGAATAATTTCACAAAAGCCTACTTTCTCTAATTCCCAGGTTTATTGCTTCCTGTCTGCAGCTATCCTATCCATCATTTTGGTCCTGGTACACTGAATCTCGTGGAGAGGCAGCTGCAGTAAAACAGCTTCCTTTCTCAACATGAAAGGCAAACCCGACTGAGGGAAAACTTTAGGTCACCCCATAAGGCTCGCAAGAAGTGTGCATCCCTCCTGAAGCAAGCCAGAAACACATCATCTTGCAAATCCCAAGGCTGAACTCTCCAACCAGTGTCATTCCTCAATGTTGTGGTGGTGCCTTGTTAAGTCCATCCTGCTTTATGCTCTCCTCTACCTCCTGCCGCCTCCCTATCACCTCAAATAGCAATACCACAGACTCTGCTCGACATAAGGTAGAACTGTTCGCAACCCATCTCACTCTGTGCCCATCTTACCCTCATAATATACCCACTGTTTACTAGACAGTGTCATTCCCATCCAAGACGTGTAAAGTTTTCTCCATGCCCAAACCTGCTTTAGCAACAGGCCCAAATGGCATCAGTGCCCACGTTCACAAATCCTGCCCTGCTGCTCACTCTTCTCTGTCTGCACTCTTTTATCATTTGGATGCTTCCCATATGCCCGGAAGACAGCAAATATCACTCTCATTTACAAGAACGGTGCAAAAACAGATCAACTACAGACTAGTGAACTTACTTCCAATTACCAGCAAAGTCACAGAATCCATCACTGCCGCTGGTCCATCTCTAAAGGGAAAAGTCTTTCCTGATTATGAACAGCCTGATCTCTGTCCATTAGTTTGGAGTCCCCACTGAACAACGTCTCCAGCAACTCAAAGATACACGCATTCTTCCAGTGACCACATCCTGGTTCAACTCCCAAAATTTAGGATTAATGTACACCTAAACTCCTTTGTTTATCTTTTGACCCATTTGTGGAACCACCTTCTTGAGACTGTTCAATTATACTATTCACTTGAGGGCTTCAACCAGGCAGTGTACCACCCCTTCATCCCTACCCGTGATTGCTTCTACCTCCATTAATGATACCTAACCTAACACAACACTGATCATATCTACAGGGTAATTAATTTAAGCTAAGGGTCCACGTTTCAGAGCCATATAAATTTGACAGTGGCCCTGAAGAGGTTTACTTTTAACTTCTCAGGCAAGTTTGATCGCCAAATTTGGTCTAATTTGCTGCAGGTTGTCCAGGCCACCCCTTTTCTGATCTGGAAGTCTTTCCCCAAATCCATTATGTATGAACTTCGGTATTTAAAGTCACTTACAGATTTGATTACAGAAACGGCAGCTTTACCGACTAGTAAGTCCAGATTTTTTCGATCATAAACTTTTACTGTTTTAATTCGACTGGATGAATAATAACAACTTGCGTCGATTTACAGATTTGATGTTCATACCAAACTTACGTATATTGGATGGTTGTTGACTGCGATAAATTCAGGCTTTTTTCATTAAGATGAAGGCCTTCCTGACTGGCAAAACCAATGAAGGTTTCTAAGGAGATAAGGCGATCCTGGACAAATTTTAGACTATTGTAAACAAGTGCGATGTAATCAGCAAATTCTAGATCAGTAATGAACTTTGCGGGATGTCTTAGATTAGTTCTCGGGGTAATCATTATGCCTTTAACATTGTGCAAATCAAGCTGAAGGCAAAATATATGATCTACAACTATAATGAATATATAGTGTGCGAGATCCCCTGAAAGCAAGTCAAATAATCCAGTTTGCCTGTCCACTGTAAGAATACTTGGGTATTGTATATAAAACTCTTGTGACATTGACCACTTGTCGGAATACCATATTATCCTAAAATTTGGAACATTTTAGATCTGTCAATATAATCTGAAAACTTTTGGAAGTCAATCATTGTTGCTTTCCTGTTTGAGTTTTTAATCTCTTCAACAATTCTTCGTAGGGACAGTATTTGGGTAAGTGTGGATCGAGAGAGAGAGAGAGAGCGAGAGGGAGAGAGGAAGAGAGAGAGAGTGAGAGGAAGAGAGAGGAGGAGAGAGGAGGAGAGAGGAGGAGAGAGGAAGAGAGAGGGAGAGAGAGGGAGAGAGAGAGAGGGAGAGCGAGAGGGAGAGAGGAAGAGAGAGAGAGTGAGAGGAAGAGAGAGGAGGAGAGAGGAGGAGAGAGGAGGAGAGAGGAAGAGAGAGGGAGAGAGAGAGAGAGAGAGAGAGTAGGAGAGGGAGGGAGGCAGAGAGAGGGAGAGAGATGGAGGGAGAGGGAGAGGGAGGGAGGGTGAGAAGGAAAGAGAGAGGGAGGGAGAGAGGGAAAGAGAGAGAGAGAGGGAGAGAGAGAGAAGGAGAGAGAGAGGGGGGAAAGAGAAAGAGAGAGAGAGAGAAGGAGAAAGAGAGAAGGAGAGAGAGAGAGAGAGAGGGGGAGAGAGAGAGACAGGGAGAGAGAAAGAGAGAGAGAGAGAGAGAGACAGGGAGAGAGAAAGAGAGAGAGAGAGAGAGACAGGGAGAGAGAAAGAGAGAGAGAGAGAGACAGGGAGAGAGAAAGAGAGAGAGACAGGGAGAGAGAGAGAGAGAGAGAGAGAGAGAGAAGGAGAAGGAGAAGGAGAAGAAGAGAAAGAGAGAGAGAGAAGGAGAGGGAGGGAGGCAGAGAGAGGGAGAGAGATGCAGGGAGAGGGAGAGAGATGGAGGGAGAGGGAGAGGGAGGGAGGGTGAGAGGGAAAGAGAGAGGGACGGAGAGAGGGAAAGAGAGAGGGAGGGAGAGAGGGAAAGAGAGAGAGAGAGAGAGGGAGAGAGAGAGAAGGAGAGAGAGAGAAGGAGAGAGAGAGAAGGAGAGAGAGAGGGGGGGAGAGAGAAGGAGAGAGAGAGGGGGAGAGAGACAGGGAGAGAGAAAGAGAGAGAGAGACAGGGAGAGAGACAGAGACAGAGAGAGACAGAGACAGAGAGAGAGAGAGAGAGAGAGAGATAGAGAGATAGAGACAGAAATAAAGAAAAGAGGCAGAGACAAGAGGGAATGGGCCGGTACATGGAAGAATGGGGAAGATTTGGCCCCCGACTTGTGTTGGGGGGTACAATCACCATGTAGAGGTGTCCCCGATAGTTGTTGTTATATTGAGTTCACAGTTCTTATATTGTCTGTTGCTTTAACGACAGCATCATGTGTGCCAAGGTGTTTAACGTTCCTTTTGGCCTGATAGCTTTTGGGCTTCTTCTTAATGTCGGGTACTTAACGCAACTTCTTTATTTGCCTGCATAAGGTTATTATCAGTTTACTTGATCGTGTTTGATTTGGGGATGTCAGTATCAGTGGTGATTGCGGACCAATCTATTTGCTACATCGGGTGTTTCTTTGCTTTGGCTGATGAGTGTACGCTCATGGTAACCTTGGCGGGCACTATCCCAGGATCTCAACCCATACTATTCAATGATGAGAAAGCACGAGTATATTTGATGCTGTTACACCATTTCTTTCTGGTACATACAAGTGTAGTGTCAGGTAATCCATCCAAAGTCTCGGCAGACACTTGGTAGAGAAAATAACTGCCAATGTAGTCGAAGTGTGAATAAGAAAGAAAAACAGACAACGTATTGATTTGATTGTCTTTGATTGCTCGTACGTTGACAAGCTCAGGAGGGTATGGAATTACTACGGAGGGCAAAGAAGAAAGAAGAAAGGAAATTAATAATAATAATAATAATAATAATAATAATAATAATAATAATAATCAATTCTCATAAATGGGTAATGGGTACAAACATGCTTTCAACTATGAATCAGAGACCATATATTTAGATCAGGCTTCACTGAAAACTAAACATTATTAATTTAGCACTAAAGCAATATGTAGAAGATTTAAATAGAAAAGCAAAAATAAACTAGAACGGCACTCAGTGGAGAACATACCTCCGACAGGTGAACAGTTTGCGTTTTGTATCCCCGAGTAGACCAGAAAATCACAATACAGAATCACGTTTAATCAAAATCGTCCGTCCACAACTTTTTGAGATGTCTTGCTATATAACGTTTTTGGCCCTATCTCCCAATGGTGAAGAAAGAAAGGAACAGAACCGCCTTTCGAGGCCATTTTTTCCCCTGGCCTTTTTTTTGGCCTTTTTGGGCACCGTGGTCCCCTTTTTGAAGCAATGTTTTATGGCCGGATGCCCTTCCTGCCGCCAACCCTGTTAGTCGCCTCTTGCGACACACAGGGAATTACCAGTGAACTGGTACTCAATTTGTCGACCTCGGAAGGATGACAGGCTGAGTCAACCCACCTGGTGTTAATTCAGCGATCGACCGGGATTCGAACCCAGGATCCTAGGATCCCAAGCCGGCACCCTAACCGCTAAGCCAACACCAGGCTCTCCCAATGGTGAAGAATCACTTCAAAAATTCTAGTAGCCAGATCCGAATCCAGATCTTCACTATCATCTAATCATTTCGTTCGTGTCACACACACTACCTCTCTGCCAAATTTCGTCCGAATCCGTCCACAATATTTTGAGATAACCTGCTCACAAACAAACAGACAGACAGACAGACAGACAGACAGACAGATAGACAGACAGCGGTGAAAACATAACCTCCATCCAGCTTTGGTGGCGGAGGTAACAAATTGATTCGGTAAATAAATAAAAGAATTGTATTTTGCTCTCATTTCATGTAGGTAGTCAAGGTGTCGCAATTTGTATAGTAGTTTTATAGTTCATAAATTTGTATAGTTCATATACAGTATAGTAGTTTTTGCCTTCACTGATGTGTTTGTCCTTGCTTAATTTTCTTATTGTAATCAAAATGATAACTTAATTTTCATAACGGCTTGATAATTAGTATTGTTACGTTTGAGGGGAGTGCGAATTAGGTCGCACGTTAAGTTACTGCGGTCCATGTATTTGTGAAGGTGAGAGCAATCTGTTCCGGCCCAGTGGAAATTTGGTAACACAGATTCATTTTTAGAAGTTGGCAGAATACAGATCTCGACCGGGGGAAGCTGCGTTGTCCATTCGAGCATTGTTTCCTTTAAATCGGCCATTCACGAAGTACGTTGCTTTGGAGTGGCGGGGAATCGTTAGTAGACCCCGTTGACGTGACAGTATGAATGCGAGTCAATATCAACATCACTAATTTACATTGCATTTACCCAACGTGAAAAATCATATCAGTGACATTTTAAGGATAATTTCCGTTGCAGCCAAACGAAAAGTGGTGTATTATTTCAAAAATGATGGTTTGACTTTTGTAAAGTTTGCCTTATCACAATAATTCCCTGCATTAACTTTTGTAATCTCCTGCTAAATAGCACCTTGATTCCATATCTTACCAACTTCCTCCACGTTCACCTCTGTATGAGCCTTGTTTGTTTGTCCCCATGGTCCAAATGCTTGGACAAACACATTATATCGTCCATAGGATGAAACCGAAAATTGTAACTGAGGCCCAGACACATTGCCAGACACGTCCTTTCCATTCCAACTGGAAAAAGAGACAAAGAGAGTGAAACAAAAATGAATTGCATCAATTTAAACAAAGATGTAATAATATGAATGACATCAGAGCAAGTAATGGAATTTTCAAACCATAGTGACAGATTTACATGGGGCAGTATAGCACAAAAGAGGTAACGGATTACAAAAGTTTAAATCAACAACAACTTAAGAAAAAACCCATCCAAAGTTAAAAAAACCCATTCCAAGTTGTCCGAATGGCATTTTAAGTCAACCACAATTTGTGGAGTGGTAGCATCACATGCACAGCAGAGCAGGTAAGGTGGTACATACCGCATTCCCCGAAATTCATAAATAAGCAAGCTGGCATTTTAAAAACTAATGACACCAATAACAACTAGAGAGTTCATAGAACACCTAACCCTGTGCAGTTTTGAGAAACAATGACATAGGCATGAGCTGTGAGCGGCAAATCTGATTGGCCATGATGATGTAAAATGCCATATTATCTTGTCTAAGCGCTGCTAAAGGGAAGGGCTTTCAAACTGCCAAAGGACAATTTGTGTTCCAAGTATATAATTCAATAGAAATAAAACAAGTGAATCCTCTTGGATTGCGCTGAGGTTCGGGCATGGAATTTCGAGCCTCGATCATGGTTCGAGCCTCGATCTTGTATACAAAAATAATAATAATAATAATAAGAACCTTGGGCCGAATCTCGCGCTTCACCAGTGCGCGTGCGCGAATTTACGTCACGTCGGCAGCGAGAAGGGGTTCCCCAACACGAACCAATCAGGAACTGCCACGTCACACTTATATGATCTCAGAATTCCTGTGACAGGAATTCGCGTTACACTGGCTGGAAGTCATTCGCTAGAGGCGCTTCCTCAGCGCTAATAAACACTTTAAAGGTTCGAAAAAAACAATTTTTCGGATGATTACCGCTGTTGATGCAGCATCTTTTGCACCACCTTATTTAACACGTTACATTAGTCATTTGTCATTCAGTCATTAATCATCATTAGTTATCATTAGTCATTAGTCATTTGTGCTTGTTGTTTGGAAAAAAAATTTGTATACATAGTTCAGGCTCATGGAAGAGCTCATACTAGGACACTGAACTGATGCGGACGCCGCAGCACAAAAGGAACAGCAGAGAGAGGGTCGGGGGCGGAAGAGGAAACACCAACAGCATGAGAGCCAAAGGCCAAGATAGGGGGGGGAAAACAAACAATGGGTGTGGGAGGAATGGGGGGGAAAGAGAAGATGCATGGGATGGACAACATGGATACACAAGGGAATTCTCAGGAAGGAAAATTGGAAATTTGGAAGGAAGACGGATTGGTGTAGGGTGAGGATAGGGAAGGGGGTTAACGAGGGTGCAAAAAGATCATGGTTTTGGATTGGGGAAGACCTGAGATGGTGGCGAACAACAGCTGTTTAGCTGGTGTAATGTGTTATGCCTGGTAATGATCAAATGAAATTAGCATCAAATGAATGCTAAATAGCATTTGCTGCCAGATTTAGAGGCACTGAAAACTACAGATGTAAACTGGCACTCAAATAGCTGCATGACTTGCACTAGCTAACACAATCTGGATCTCATTCAGAAGAGACGTTAGCCATCTCATGGTCCTTCGGTAGTACCAGGATGTGACATCACAGACTCAGGCCAGCCAGGGAGGCTTTTGTACCGCAATGCGATGCTGATCAGAAGTGATATTGCTCAGTGTACTGGAATCTGTAGAAAACCTCTGAACACCACAGATTTGAATCTTGCCTCGGCCAAAACTATTATTCCAGACGGTCTCTATTGGTTCCTGCGTTGGGTTATTTCCGCAGATGGCGATTAGCCACGCCGACGCCAGAGACCGAGCATTTTTAGAACTCCTGTATATTTGTGTTTCTTGGCAGTCTGTGGTTAATTCAGTGCTGTCTAAGAGGAGAATCTCTATTGTTTGTGAAAATGTATTGAGTATGTATGAGCCGCCATTTTGAGATGGTGCGTGGCTTTTAAAGAAATAGGTATATTTTTGGCTGGATTGCAGGATTTTATGCATCACCATGGATAATATCCAATTCAGTGATCATGGTAATTCGATAATAAGAGATTTAAGATACTTTTCTTACCTCTATAATTGTTTTATAATTTTGTAGGTAGTTTTCATGAAGAAAATTGCGGACGTGAAGTTTTCAGTTTTCATCAGTTTTCAGTTTTCATGAAGTTTTCATGTTTCAGTTTTCATCAGCATGAAGTTCAGTTTTCATCAGTTTTCATGAAGAAAATTGCATTATTAACTAGAACGGGCACTCGGTAGAGCGCATACCTTCGCCGCAGCTACTGTTCTGTACTTGGCATGGGAGTGTAGGGAACAGAACAACAAAAATACGATTTTGACCTTTTCGTGACCTTGACCTTGACCTTTGACCCGATTGCTCCCAAAATCTAATCAAATGTGTCCCGTATAATAACCAATCATCCCACCAAATTTCATGCAATTCGGTTGAATACTTTTTGAGTTATGCGAATAACATACACACACACACACAGACATACAAATAAATACACAGCGATCAAAACATAACCTTCCGCTTTTGCGAAGGTAATGACAGAAAATTGTATTTTTAATAATAGCCAAAATTTATTGTAACCTCTGTCACCGAAGGTGGATGGAGGTTATGTTTTCACCTCTGTCTATCTGTTTGGCTGTCTGTCTGTTTGTCTGTCTGTCTGTCTGTTTGTCTGTTTGTCTGTCTGGTTGTCTGTGAACAAGATATCTCAAAAGTTGTGGATAGATTCGGATGAAACTTGGTGGAGAGGTTGTCTGTGACAAGTAAGAATTGATTCAATTTTGGTGAAGATTCGAATTCGAATCCGGATCGATCAGATAATTTTAAAAGTGATTTTTTCACCATTGAGCGATGAGGATAAAACCGATACATAGCACGATTTCTCAAAAAGTTATGGACGGATTTGGACGAAACTTGATGGACAGGTTGTGTGTGTGACAAGGACGAATGGATTCAATTTTGGTGAAGATCTGAATATGGATTCGGATACGAGAATTATTTAATTTTAAAAGTGATTCTTCACCATTGGGAGATAGGGCGAAAAGCGATATGTAACATGATATTTTAAAAAGTTATGGACGAGTTATGACTAAACTTGGTGGACGAGTTTGTTAGGTGACAAGAACAAGCGGATTAGATTTTGGTTCAGGTCCGAATCCAGATCGGGTCTATCAGTGGATACAAAACAAACTGTTCAGCCTGGTGGAGGTATGTGCTCAACAGAGTGACGTTCTAGTTTTCTATTTGGATTCTTATGGTGCATAGAGCAATTAATTTTGGTGTTATTTGTAAGATATCTGCAACCAGATATGTTATTCTCAAAGTGTTATATGGTTAAAGTAAGTGTCACAATAGAATTGAAGGCTGGAGCAAAATCCCTCCCTCAACCCAACCCCATAAGACGATAAACGCCCCAGAATAACCCGATTCATTTATGACCAATACTAGCATGATGTAGCATTGTGTTGTGTTCCATTTGCACTTCAGTTATGTTGGATTGCGAGGAATACTGCGAAACAGTGAAAAATAACACCAGTATGACATAATCACCTCTATTTCAGACACTTTTTGAGAGCCAAACCCCACTACAGACATTAGCCTGTAGAAAAAAAGTTATACCACAATTTGGAGCGACACCCACCCTAGAAATGTTCCAGAAGGGTTACCCTAACAGAATATGCCCCTAAAACTTTGAAAGGCGCTGTGGGTTGAGCGAGACCTTTTTTCACAGGCCTTGTTCCTGGACCAATAACGCGTTAACGCATTAATTAATTCTCTTGAGACCAATTCAGTTTAACGAAGTTTAGAATCCAATTCTTTCACAGCGTTGTGTTCATCAATATTTAAACCTACAACCGCCGGAATTCCAGTTTAGTGTCTTCACCACAGGTGGCCACTAGTGTAGCCAAGGCAATTTGGGATGGTTGCTAAAATGCAACTCCATTTTTTTTTCTGTAGACAAAGTCAAGGCTCGTGGAGGAACTCGAAGAGCACAGACTGGATCAAGATGGAACAGAACAAAAGGAACAGGAGGAGGAGAGGAGGAAAAACAATGGTAGGGCCAAAGGACAAAATATACGGAGACGGACAAACAAGGGATGCAGGTAAGAATGAGGGATATGAGAGAATGCGGGGAGTGGACAAGATGGAAGTGGAAACAAACTCTCAGGAAGGAAGAACTGGAAAAAAAAATTGGAGGCAGGAGCGGAGGGGTTGTTTAACGGGGGTAGAGAAGATCATGGTTTTGGATGGGGGTGGTGGTGAACCTGCGATGGTGGTGAACAGCTGTTTTGAAGACCTGGAAAGAAGAATGAAATTGAAGAGAACGTGGAAGTTGGTTCCACAGACGGGAGAAAAGAGGGACGAATGAGTGGAGGTCAGCAGTGATTCTGGATTTTAGAAGTTTCACCAGAAAGGGGTTGCTGGTGGTCCGCGTGTGCCCTGCAGAAACCCAGTGGGGACAAAGCGCAGAGAGGGTAGAGAGTGCAGGACCAGAAAGGACCTATTTGCTGATCTTCTTTATCGATGTGCTGAAGACTCCATCCTCTGCCGTGACATCTCTCATCCTTCACATAAGCAGGCAAAACCTTCTTCTCTCGACACACTCCTCAACCATGTGTGTATGTATATATATATATATATACTGTATCTATATATATATATATATAAAAGCAAAATGTTTGGTTGTTTGTTTGTTTGTTTGTGAACATACTCCTCTGAGCTCCCAAGGTTAATTGGAACAAAACTTTATTGGATAACATTTTTTTCCATGATGCACCTAACTAAGGGTTTTAAAGCAGTTATTTTCTCACAATTCATAACTTATAAACACCCGAGCCGCCACCCGTCGCCATGATCTCCAAGGGTCGATCCACATATAGAAAGCTTCATAAAAAGCCCAACTTCTTTTTCGGATTTCACCATGGATACCGATATAATTAGTGAGATGATGAGCTTCAAATACGTTATCAGATGTGAGAAACAACTCTTAATTAAAACGTTACCATGATCGGGTAGTTCGGCAAAGAAGGAGTAACGTGACCTCTGAAATGCACTAATTATTCAAACACGGAAAATAGTACAAAGACACCCGATACATCGATGTAAAGGTTATTTTACTGCTCATCTAACAACATCACTCTCAAGGGTGAAAACATAGTTTGTAGAAAAAAGGGACCCACGTGACGCCATTTCCAAACCGCCTCTTGACAACAGGTGTACCTCCAAAGATCACCTCATCCTCACAACAAGGTGAGTTGTTTTGCTGTTTGTTTGTGATCGTACTGCTTTGAGCTCCCAAAGTTAATCACAACGAAACTTTCTACCATCAGATTTTTAACCACGATATACCCGAATAGGGGTTTATACAGTGATGAGGAGGTCATTTGGCCCGTTATTATCGTGTTGCACTCCCGAGGTAATTTATTTACGAACGCGAGCTAATTTCTTAACTGCAGCGTCACTCCTTTACAACCTTCAGACCACTTACACCCCTTAGACCCCTTAGACCCTTTAGACCCTTTCCACCCCTTAGACAGCTTCAGTCCCTTTCCACCCCTTAGACTCCCCCTAGACCCATTACATCCCTTACACCTCTTTAGACCCTTTACACCCCTTATACCTCTTCGACCCTTTACACCACTTAGACCCCTTTGACCCTTTACACCCCCTTAGACCCCTTTGACCCTTTACAACCCCTTAGACCCCTCTAGACCCTTTACACCCCTTATAGCCCCTTTAGAGCCCTTACACTACACACCTTCGACCCTTTAAACCCCTTAGACCCCTTTCAACCCTTTACGCCCCTTAGTCCCCTTTGACCCTTTATACCCCTTTGACCGTTTACACCACTTAGATCCCTTTCACTCTTTACAACCCTTAGAACACCTTTAGACCCTTTTTAACCCTTTACACCCCTTAGACCTATTTAGACCCTTTACACCCCTTAGACTTTTACACCCTTTCGACCCTTTCACACCAATTTCGACCCTTTTGAGACATATACACCTTCTTCAATACTTTTCAGACTGATTGAGTTTTTAAGACCCTCTGGACAATTTAAGACCATTTGGACACTTTTGACCTCTTTTTCTCTTTCGTGCTTAGACACCTTTAGACCCCATTTGTCCCTTTTAAGAGCCTTGATTCTTTAAACACTTTAGTCCCCTTTATGACCCTAAAAACACTTTAGACCCCTTAGAAAATTCGAAAGGATTTCCTCTCAAAATCAGTTTTGCCGACCTTTTCTGTGCACTATTCGCTTCGCATCGCAAGTTGTAATGAATCGAAACTGATATCTCAAAGCGAAACTGATGTCGAAAAGTGAAACTGAAACTACTGATCTAGATCATCGAATGGGAAACCAGAATGAAATGCAATGGGAAATTTCTGAAAGCAAAGCTATGGGGATTATAGAGAGAGGGGGAAGGTCGGAGCTGAAGAAACGATGCGGAGAGGTATAGGTGTCTGGAGGTGGTCGGTTGGTATGGAAAGAACTTTGATGGTCTTCCATCAGGCGGTAGGCCCAAAAAAGCCTAAACCCGTTTACCAGCTGAGTTTTCATAATATCACCTTCACTCCTGAGCAGTACTTCGGAGGTACAACAAGCATGGATTGGAAATCTTAGCTGATAGAATGGAACGAGGTTGTCGAGGTTACCAGCTGCACCCATTGCGACATATGCTCACTGAATATTTACACTGAAATCCCCTTTCTACCATTACACACTCCAAAGGAAATTGTTCATTTCAGGTCAGACGTCGATCTACGAACCCCCGTCATTGACGGATACCTTTGCTAGTACAAAATAAAAGTTCACCAGTGAAATTTGGCTACAAATTATATTGGCTTTGTGAAAGACAAAGTTACACAATAATGACAGCAAAAGTGATAAATTATCAAAATCTTTGCTGACCAGCAGATAAGGAACCAGAAAAAGAAAATAGATAAAAACAAGATAGAGATGTTCGGAATAGGAAGAGAGGAATGGAATATATGAAGAGAAAGTAATGACGGAACGCCCAAAAAAATATCATGACATAAAAATACAGACAGAGTATACTCACAGGTTATAAGTATAACTGTATTTGGAAGCACCAGCGATAGGAGCCCAGGAACAGGTGAGAGTATCCATGTCCTGTGTCCAACAGTCAATTGGTCCCATTGCCACCTCGTGCGACGAGGAATCATTTGATGAGAGCAGTGGAAGAGTGTTTTTTACATTTCCTGCCAAAAAAAGAAACCAAAAGAAATAAAGCTCTATAAATTATAAATTATATCAATTATATATACAGTATTTAAAATCAGCAAAAATATGCACCGAGTAGATGATTACATATACCATTATTACCTGCAACCAAGCTGTCAGTGATGCAGATATACAATTGGATGATAAGAAATAAGATCATTTCGAGTTAACAGTTTTTGAAAGGAATGAAGTGTGTTGAGGAGTGAGTGATAGCGTGATAGAGTGATAGAGTGATTGATAGAGTGATAGAGTGATAGAGTGATAGAGTGATAGAGTGATTGATAGAGTGATAGAGTGATAGACAGAGACAGAGACAGAGACAGAGAGAGAGATAGAGATAGAGATAGAGAGAGAGAGAGAGAGAGAGAGAGAGAGAGAGAGAGAGAGAAAGAAAGAAAGAAAGAAAGAAAGAGAGAGAAAGAGGAAGAGAGAGAGAGAGAGAGAGAGGGAGAGATCTAAAGAGTAAATCACTTTGAAATAAAATGATTTTTAAAAAAGTCAGGCGGCTGGGGATCAAGAAACAGCGTCAGCAAGAGTTAAACAGACGGAGCGATCGGTTTTTAAGGAGGTAGAAACGAAGACAGCATTTATAAGACAAAGAAGGTGAAAATCAAGGAGCAGACGAAGAATACTTGAGACGACAGAATGAGATCGAGGTTGTGGAGAAATGTGCCAGATGCAAGAGCAAATGACAGACAGGAAGACGTGACAGAGGCACAAATAGTAAAGATAACCAAC